>NC_084543.1:10697500-10997500 GCF_024500275.1 Phycodurus eques | reverse complement strand
CTGGGATCGTAAGTTAGGATCCTTAAAAAGGGACCAGGGCGTCTTCGCAGAAGCTGCAGATCCAGGATTGGAATACCTCTGCTGTTCTTCAACTATTTCTTGTATTTCCAAAACTGGAGCCACGCCACCACGGAGTCTCTCTAGTGCCCGGATGCACGCTTCACGGTCTCCCTTGTCAATGAGCAGATATCTGGGGCTTTCCGGGAACCAAGGTAGCGTGAGCATCTGGATCAACCCTGGCAGCATGTTGCTGGCTAGTAGGTAGGGCCAGAGATGTTCGGTTCCCAACACCACAGTCAGCCCCACAACTTGACCTGAGAAAATCCCAAACGCCGTAAAAACAGCAGAGGAAAATGCCACAGCGCCCCTGAGGTGTTTGGGGGCGCTTTCCCCAAAGTACATAGGCTGGACATTCATACTGACCCCTGAGTTAATGCCCACTAGGAACCGAGCGAAGATGATCATCTCGAATGATTTTGCGTGCCTGCACAGCAGAACCAAAACAGCACCTACGAACAAAAATGAGTTGTTAAAAAGCAGAGAATTCTTCCTTCCAAAGCGGACCGCCATTGGTCCGGCTAGTAGGGCTCCGAGTAGACCTCCCAGAGGGAAAGCTGACACAATAAGAGTCCAAACCAAAGTGACGTGAGTAGTTTCCAAGGCAGTGCCGCAGCGTGCTGTGTATGTATTATTGATGAACGTCTGGATGTAGCTGGTGGGAGAGTTGATCATTGAAATATTGTATCCATACTGGAAGGTGCCTCCTATGGCAGCCGAGCACACAGTCAACGCGAGTGTTTTGGAACTTATTGCTTTGCTGGTTTCTTCTGGTTCCACAGTTCCCGTCGAACTTGATGCTTTGTCGGCTGCTTCTTGTGACGGTTCTCCTGCCGGCGGCTTCATGTGAGACATGGTAAGTACCACAAAGAGAAGCAAAACGCCTTCTTCTTCACAACACTACAGCACTAAACCTTGGTATCTTAAATGGCAGTTGAAATGCTGAACGTACCTTTGGCTTGTGGTAATGATTCTGCTGAGGGCGCCAGGTAAAATATTGTTTATCAAGGACAGCGACTTTGTAATGCACCTGGCTTTTATACTTCCCTCATTGTTAGCTGACAGGAGCAAACGCTCGTAAATTGTCCTCCTAATTTATTTTTAAAACTACTATAATACAACGTTATAATTTTAGGTTCTTATAGTTTACATATTGAAACATAATACGCGTAATAGATTGTGTAAGATAAAGTATTGATTCCTGTTAGAACAAATAGAGGAATTTTGTATAGCCGTTGTTACTGTTGCGCTATGCATCCTGATTGGGTTTGTTGTAATACGTAATCATAATGCGACTATTATTGCGGTGTGTAGTGGAAGGATGCATAAATGTAAGTAACCGCCGCTGTAACTTTCTTTTTTCCCTCGTGGAAAACTCTACAGACCAACCAAACGTGTCCTATTGAGGGATGAGTCTTGATTTACAAACGTGAGTCCATCTGCGGTGTTTATCAAGATAGTGGAAAGTACCTTGTTATTGCTAACATTGATGTACCGGGGAAAAGACAAAGTAACGTTTGATAAAAGCTCCTCTTTGTTTTATGTAACATTAACTGCAATCGCAAATGTATCAAGACATTTCTGTCGATTGTGTCTTATCTTTCCTTATTCATCTTATGCTGAGCGACTATTCGACTGTTTAATCACTGTTAAATGTGAACGTCTGAAAAGTCATACATAACTGACTGACATTTACAACAGTTGTCTACAATTGGAACAGTTTTGTCTACATACAGAAAATATTTAATTTCACTATGTTCACACATGCACTTGCCCATTTTTGTATTGGAAGTAGGGCTGCACGATTATGGCCAAAATAATAATCACGATTAATTTGATCGATATCGTAATCACGATTATTCCTCTGGTTGGGGGGGGGGGGATCCTTATTTGTATTGGAGTACTTTTTAACAAACAATATGTAACAGTTTTCAGTTCAAAGTTAATCTTTAAATAAGAATAATTGATAGAAAAATTAATGGACCCCAATAAATGCTACTTTAGCAAGGGCTAACTGAATAAAGTGCTATTACAAAGTGCAATCACGAATTGCAACTTCATTGAAGCAGCATGCGTTAACATTAGTAACATAGTTAGCACATGCGTTTGCCTCCATGTGGCTGGCTGATTAGGTTGCGGGCACTGCTGCAAATGAAGCACTTTTCATATGCAGCAGTGCCCACATTTAAAGAAAAATCGCAGACGATCATGCTTATTTAATCGTAGCAGCCAAAATTGTGATCATGATTAAAATTTGATTAATTGTGCACCCCTAATTGGAAGTCTAACAGAATTGTTGTCCAACAGGGCATCCTTACTAAACAAAAAGGAGGATGACAAGAGTAAGCAAGGACTTAAACAGAAATCAGGAGCCTCGAAAGATTGGCCTGAAAAAGACCAGGGCGGAGTGAAGAACCAAACACAACGCAGTGCTTCCAGTGGGAGTAGCAGGTCAGACCCTCTTTAGTTTAAAAAGATTAATGTGGAAATTGTTAAATACAACGATGAAAGCATCCTGATACACCTCAAGGATACCTGTGTGCAAAATTATTTTCCTTCCACTTGTTGGCCCAGCTCCAGCTCCAGTAGCGGCTCAGGTTCAAGTTCCAGCTCGTCCACAAGCTCTTCCGCCTCCAGTTCCTCTAGCTCCCGCTCTTCTTCCTCCTCGTCATCGACCTCGCCAAGCCCCATCCGCCAACGACACAACAGACAACGCTCCAGCTCAAAGTACAGAATTCCCCATTACATTTCAAACTAAGCAAGTAATGAATCCATTTACTTTAAGGGAAATATCTGATGCGCTCAGAACTTAACTAAATGATCTTATTGCAGTGTTTTTAGGACAAACTAACTGTACTGAACATTTCCTGACTACAGGTCCAAATTGGCCAAGAAAGATGATCGTGAACGGAGAAGGAGGAGTCCAGCTCCGAAACCCACCAAAGTTTACCTGGGCCGGCTAACAAGAAATGTAATCAAGGTGAGAGCCCCAACATACTGGAAACCGCTGGTTGAGTTATATAGAAAGATGAAACCTCTTAGTTTACTCAAAAATACAAAAGATAAAGTAACAACGGTATTTACATGTTTATAAAGGGGGTTCGAATTTCTTAAAAATGCTTGCGGTTTAATGCTGCATTTTGAAGGTGTGAAAGATACTTAAAAGTTCTGAACTTTGAAGTACAGCATGCCCGTCTCACAATTCTGATGTTTGGGGTATGAATCTCTGCTGGGGACTGTGTGGAGTTTCTTGTTCTCCCAGTGCGTGCATGGGTTTTCTCCAGGTACTCCGGCTTCCTCCCAAATTCCAAAACATGCATGGCAGGTGCATTGATTGTCTATATAAAAATGACAAATGATGTCACAGGTTTTGTCAGTAATGACATGTCAATGAGTTAAGGATTAAAGGCTCCAACTCAGCCGTGACCCTACTGAGCACAAGCGCTATAGAATATGGATGGATGATTTGAAATGTTTAAAATCGTAACGCTGTATCACAAGAACTTGAGTATTACAGGACCGTATTTCCTCAAATATGTGGCCGCTGTGCCGCACACGGATTACCTTCCAGGAAAATAAAATTGCAGGCGGTACGAGGTGGCTGTAATTACCTATACCATGAGATACACTTGTCACAAAAACTTAAGGATGTTCGGCTTTTGGGTGAAATTTCAGAATGAACCTAAAACGGATGATAACCTTTACACGTGAACTTAATTTGATCCTCCATAAACTTTTGAATGCAACTGTTCTGTGTATCAGTACTTTTCCCACAACTTGCTGTTCTCTTACAAGGAGCTGAATGGCAAAATTTACAACAGGTGTTGTTCCATGAATGAGACCAAGACGACGCCTAATTGATCAAGAGTACCTCGCCATTGCAAGCTTCAAACAGGATGTTCTCTGAGGGAAGTGGCCCCAGAGCTAACAGTGTCACTGGTTGTCATCAGCAGGTTGTAACAGAGGTACGGAATGACTGGGAGAGTTACGGAAAGGCATAGATGTGGAGTCTTTGGTCGATTCAGGGATGAAACACCTGTTGTGAATTTTTAATTTGAGCTGCTTGGTAGGGATCAGCGAGTTGTGGAAAAAGTACTGCAACATTCGACAAGTGCATTCAAAATGTCAGAGGTCAAATTAGGTTATACTGCATTTTAGATTTATCCTGAAATTTCCCCCGAAAGCCGAATATCCCTGACTTTCTGTGAGTAGTGTATCATGTCACATTAGCAGGGCTTACTAGAACACACAACCCACAGAGTCAACATGACATCTGTAAAGTTAGAGCAGAGTGTACAGTAAAGAGCCAAACAAACATCTTAACCATTGATCTTGAAAGTGCATGATATTACGGTAATCTGGATTTTGGAAAGGTGCTTTAGCGCTGTCTCTTTGCCATGTGAAAGGAACACATTCAGGAGATCTTCTCCACCTACGGCAAGATCAAGATGATTGACATGCCCATGAACCGCGTTCACCCTCATCTGTCCAAGGGCTATGCCTACATAGAGTTCGAGACCCCCGAAGAAGCAGAGAAGGCACTCATACACATGGATGGAGGTACATGGTACAAGTCATGGAACAACACCTGTTCCCCTTATTGCTCAGTGACTGTTTTTTGTCAATGTCTTTATGTCTCAAAAGTGTTCTCTGTCAATTGACTGTTGTCGTACTAGAGCGGCTCCAACTACCGGAAACAAATTCCTTGTGTGTTTTTTGGACATACTTGGCAAATAAAGATGATTCTGATACTGAAACTTGTGCAGTGGGATTTAAAGCCTGAATGGATGTTAACCTCAACCCTTGTTGGAGTTTACTTAACTTCTAGCTTGTTTGTGGCCATTTTTAGCCACATACGTAATTAAATTTATAACATTTTCTTTTTTTTGCTGCTTTTACTACATAAGGGTTAAACTAAAATTAGTTATTTTCATTAGTATAACTTTCCATTCATTTGTATTTTTAAACCTTCAAATTCCAGTTTGTTTTGCACAATGTGCACCCTGTTATTGTATGTGTATTCATATATATTACCACCTTTTGTTCTTATACGATACTGTTTTGCTACTAGTACAGTCTCATAGTTAGCAGAGGAAGGTTCCGCTTCTTAAATTAAAATGTAATTCTTCTCCACAGCCTGCAGAGGGCATTTCAACATCTTAAAATAATTTGCTCCATTTGTGTGCACTGCAGTGCACCATTGAACGCATCTTTCGGAAAATTAGAATATTCCATGAAATTGCTTTCTTGTTCAAAAATTGATAATTGTGTGATTTGGTAGTGTTGAATTTAGAAATAAACCAAATTTACCCAAATTATATTCAATCCAGTCAATGAGGAATTTCAAAAAAAAAAATTTTTAATCGGGTTTCAATTGGCTAAAAGAGAGAGTGCACAATGGTACAATTTGATGTAAACAGTTTATTATTGATCTTAAATTGGAAATGACACAATGAGACCAATAATCCCCACCCTTTGAAAGTTGCATTACAGTTGCATTAAACATCTTAAAAAAAACAACTGAGCGAGTTGGACACAAATGGCCAGCCTAGTGTGTTTAAAGGGATGTTGCCTTGTTGTAATCTTCTCAGGACAGATAGATGGTCAGGAGATTACAGTCATAGCCGTCCTGACTCCTACAGTGCGCGCTCCACCTCGGAGGATGTCCCCTCCCCGCAGAATGCCGCCTCCACCCCTGATGTGGCGACGCTCTCCGCCTCGGATGAGGAGAAGGTGAGCGGCAATTCTGAGGCTGGGTCACGCACCACCCTGCAGATGCATATCCAATAAATCGATTTTGTTTTCAGGTCTCCCAGGCGGCGCTCCCCGGTCCGACGCAGGTCCTGATCGCCAGGCCGCCGTTGCCACCGGTCCCGCTCTAGTCCCAACTCTTCCTGTTAGAGATCAATATATGACCCCAGAACACTCAAGACACTAAGAGAGACATTTCGTTGTCTGAATGCTGAGACGAGAATTCATACGCAATTGGTACGTCAACTTTATTTCCTTCCTGTTTTTTTGTCACTTCATAGCACCATTGGTCATTTGGAATTGACCAAGAAGAGTCCAGCTGTTACTTTTCCCAGTCCAATTATTAGATCAAAATTTGTATTTTTTTTTTTTTTGTGGGGGGTAACAACAACAGAAAAACAATAATGCCATGCCAAGCAATTCCGTAACATCCAATCCGATCGATCTTGGGTCACCCCGATTGTTGATAAATACTGACAGCTATGATCTATCAACCATTTAAAAACCATACTTCTTTGGCACTTTGGCTCCCATGTTTAGCATATCTTAGCATTTCCTTTTCAAAGTAATTGTCATGTCACGAACCAACTTGCTCTCTACCGGGTATTTGTGCTCATTTAATTCACTATTGCCATTTTGTGTTGCTAATCTTAATTTGTCATACATTATTCTGCTTTTCTATTTATGTTTTAGCTATTGTACATTGCATGGAAAATGAACCATTTTTCAAGAGCTGTACATTATAGTAACAATATGATGTGCCCTAACATCAACCTTGCATCTTTTTTTTTTTGTATTCATTACTTTTAAATGGCAGTATATTTTACTGTGAGTGTACCTATTGTTTAGAGATGACAATTGCATACTGACCAGAATAAGACTTCACGTGCGGCTATTTCAATCACGTTACTCTTTCGACCAGTTTGAATTTATTTTGAGAGAATGTTTTCTATAGTAGTAGACGTACAATCGGTGTGACATACTGTCATGTGTGTTCTTTCCAGTTTGGCACAAGTGCAATGTTGTTTTTTTGCGACTTGACAATAAAAGCGATGCCCAGTATGACTGGCAAGAGGCAGATTTTTCTTTCACACAGTATATCCTTCCACAAGTGAAAATTGCACACAAATTTCTGCGATTTGGGGTGGCTGGCTGTCCGTCTGAAATCACTCAATTATTGCAATCATGACTTCAATGGAAATGCTCATGAGTTTAACTTATATTTATATTTTATATCTTATATTTCAGATATGAAATTTGAACTATTAGCTGAGTCATTAGGTTTCATGGAGAATAAGATGCATGCGACCCTTGTAACTAAAGTGAGTTTTTCTCCATGCAAAGCTGTTGACAACACAAGGGTCATCAGTTTGTGTCCATGCCTTATTTCTCATTCTAAATTATTTATTTTTAATATATGCTAAATTATCTTAGTCACTGATGGTGTAGTGGTACACTTGCCTGACTTTGGTGCGGGCACCGTGGGGTCAGTTCCCACTCTGTGACTGTGCGAATGTGAGTGTGAATGGTTGTCCGTGTCTATATGTGCCCTGCGACTGACTGGCGACCAGTTCAGGGTGTAGTTCGCCTTTCGCCAGAAGTCAGCTGGGATAGGCTCCAGTGCTCCGCGACCCTAACCAGGATAAGCGGTGTTGAAAATGGATGGATAAATTATCTTATTACATTAGGTGTACACCTTTATATTTACTTAAAAATGCATGAATATATTTACACACATCTGCACATTTTTGTTATACACAATATCCTGTCCATGGCGGTCCTGGATTAAATGCCGCCCTGTGCGATGCCCTTAGATTGCACACCCCTTCCCCACCCGGGGTCTCCTGCCGGCAGAATTATTGTCCCAAAACTATGCACCTCGTGCGATGCTGCCAAATTGCACAATGGGTGGGGGGTTGGAGTGCCGCTCCCCAGAAAATGTCACTCTGGGCGGCTGCCCAGATCAGAAACCGCCCCCGTTACTCTCTGAAGAATAATGACATTCTTTGGTTATACGGTTGCTATGGTGATTACCCATACTATGCTACACACAGCTGTATGTGGTTTATAAAACAAACTACCTTTTGTTATAGATTTAAAGAAAATTTGTGTGTGACATTAGTCATTTTGATGCAGAGAAATTTAGGGGGAAATAACTACAGAAAATGTATTCAAATATTTCTTTAAAACTAAACTGCATCGTTCTAAAGTAACATTTCATAACCAAATGCATTAAGAAGTACAGTGCATGTTTACCATTCAACTCTAATCTTATTGTGAGCATTTATTAAAAAGAGTAGTAGTGAGCAAATCATCAATAAATAGAAAATGGCACACAATTCTAAAAAAAAAGTTTTACATTCTTTTACTGTCCCACATGGATGAGTACGTTTAGAAATTAAATGTGAAGAGGTTTAATTGTCATGTCTGCAACTAACTAAAACAAATCCATTGGGTTTTGTGAGATAGCAAACAAAACACCAAATCCTCTTCACAGGTGTTCATCACAAGGCTTGTTGCACGTTGAAGAGGCGGTGGAACAAGTCCATGATACATGTGTGAAATCCAGACTACTACTTTTCCATTAAACATCTCCAGCTCATCCATTGCTGAAGTGGAGTTTCAGTCAAAACGCCAACTGTGACAGACCTGACAAAACAGAACATGGCTGGGCTTGTAAATGGGCCCAGTGGGGTGGTAGGGTTACAATCTGAGCTAAAGTAGTATATGCATCATTACCCAGACTGAGCTTGTCCTTGGTGGCCCAGCAGATGCTGTAGTGCTGAAGGAGTTGCTGCAATAACTCCTTCTCATCAAGGAACTCCAGTCGCTCGATTCTGCAATGAATAAGAGCAATACAGTTTGTCTATGTTGGAATATTTGTTTTTTGGGCTGTTTTGACTGAGACGTCCTTATCAAAACTGCCCTAGATTATATACATGTGGACCTGGGTGCTTTGCTCTGGGATGATGAGTCAATATATGCAGCTGTCCTTACGTTTTGGATTATATCATACGCTGCACACTGCATCAAATTAGTCTGTATGGCTGTTATCCCAGAAGTAAGTCTCTTCTAAAGATGATGCACAAGAAAGCCCATAGTTTGCTGAAGACCAGCAGGTTTAGGACATGGATTACCGGGACCATGTCCTCTGGTCTGATTAGACCAAGACAAATGTGTTTGGTCACATGGCTTAAAGCAAGTGTGGCTGCAATCAGGCAAGGAGTACAAAAAACTGTGCCTTGCCTACAGAGAGTCAGCCATGGTGGTGGGGTTGGTTGGCCAACATATACTGTGAAGAGTGCATACTACCTTGCCACATCATCCTGTGGAAGCATACTGTAAACCGCCACCATGTCCAGTGCGTTGGCATGATCCCAGCCAGACTTGAGAAATCGATCCTTCTGCAAACGGTTTTTACAGGAGACACATTATGAGAATTGACACTTTAATTCCCTGGAGGGTCTGCCCACCTATCAAGTGTGACATTACACAATTTACACAAGTAAATCTTTCATCTACTCATTTCTGAAAATGAGACTGTCAGCGAGCTGTTCTGTACTTTGGCCTAATTTACATAAACTGCAACAAGGTTCTCAGAACATGATTGATGATATGGTTACATTAGCCAGTAGTGGCTTTGCGCATTCACAATTCATTGGCAGTCTGAACAACAGGTGTGTGAAAGCCACACTTGCTATTTGCATGCGACGGAAGTGCCCCACCCACAGCATCCTTGGCTATTAAGTGTGCTATATCTTTCTGAAACCTATTTTGACTGAATATTGTTATAGTGAAACCTGATAAGTCTTTGAAATTGTGTGACTCCTGTTTAGACCCATCAGTGTGTTGTGTTGGATGAGGAACTGTTGGAGATCACCTGAGAGTCCAGAGATCGGCAGACCTCAACCCCTGCCAGTGTGCACTGACGTCGCTGCAGGTTCTCTATCATCACATGCCCAAAACGGTCACTCATGTTCACCTGGACATACACACAGCGAGATCATCTCAAGACAGTCTCACTTGACACTTCATTAGATACATGCTCAGTTTTGATTGACACTTTCAGAGAGGTACCATGTTGTGGTTACCTGTTCGTAGTTAATGAACATGGCAGTGTGAAAGGTATCTCCAGCCCAATGAACCAAACTGGATGACTGAGCTGGCGCCATGTAGACCAGCACACACTCTGAAAGCAGCAATGTGGGCAACCTTGAAAACAGAATTACAGTTTATCATTATCCACCATATTTAAATACATTTCAACATCTTCAACATGGAGATGAAACCCACATTTCATCCTCACATACTCTGGGTTAAGATGGAACTTCTTCAGTTTTTCATCCAAAGTAGCGATGTCTCTGAGGTCCGCACCGATGATGCAATATCGATCCGAGTCAAGGCTGTGAGCGTCTGAGGAAATAAACACACAATAATATTGATTGCTAATATTTGCTGAAAACCAATGAGATGTAACTTAATGACATGGACATGAGCTTTGAGGTTTACCTAGTAGCAAGGAATCTGTTGAATGGGTTTCGATGATGGGCTTGGATAATTGTGGTTTTGTCCTAGTTACATGAAATAAACATGACAATGCAAAAATATAACTGCACTGTCAAAAACAAACAGATCAACCTACAAGATTGTATAATTCATGATGTTTGAGAGTTGAGTGACCTGATTTACGAGTTTTTCAAGATACAAGCATTCATTCAATCGATTTTCTTTTTTTTGTTGCTTTGACTTGAGAGCACAAACTTGAGATATGAGCACTGTATGGTGGCAGTGAACGCAAGCAGCAGTTTGGCAAATAGTGAACAAGTCATTAAAAACGAGGCTTTGATCTGTTGTATGCCAGTCCCAGTTGGACGTTTATCGTCAAACTAAACATTAAAACAAAAGAACTGTCAAACAACAGCCAAAAGAAAGGCCTCGCCAGCTTAATGCTAACGCTAATTATATATAATATTGTGGTGCTTTAGCCCTTCAAGCAACAGACTGAACACAAATTGCTCAACAACAGCATGTAGACAATATAACAGTACTCACAGTCATATACTCTATCCTTTGTGTAAAAGGACTAATATGTCGTTACTGATGAGCTCAGAGAGGATTTGAGACATTATTATGAATCCATTAGTTGTACGCAGCACATGCCCTGGTGCAATATGACTGGCTGCTGCAAAGAGGCTAGAACTCAAGTGGGATTCATATGTTCTCATGCATCTGTCTTACACTGCCCCCAGGTGGCCAAAGCAGGCAGACCAGAAGGAGCAGCATTTAATTGATGCAGCGTGCCAAAAACTCTTTTTAATTCTATTTAATTTCATAATTACTGTATGGGTCTATAAAGTACAATATTGTGGGGTACTAGTCTTCCTAATCAAAATACAAATTACAAAATGTTTATTGTTTTTTGGAGGGGAAGGCTGAAACATAAATGAGATTTCCATTCATTTGCAATTGAAAAAAGATGGTTTGAGATAAGAGTGTTTTGAGTTACAAACATGGTCACAGAACAAATTAAACTCATATCTCAATGCACCACTGTAATGTTCAAGTTCATACATCACCATAGCGATTCTAATCAATTCACTTTAATTAATAATTGTATTGAGAGTGCCAGTAGTTCCTTTGGACTATTTTAATTAACACAGAGCTACAGTATTCATAGCTTTCCATTAATTGCTGTTTTTCAGAGAGGAACAAATATAAATTATTTGTAGTGAATAACTAATAATATTCTGACCAAGTAACGAGAAAAACTAGATAATGTCCCACGGTACACCTGATCTCTCACAGCACACTAATGTGCCACAGCACAATAGTTAGGACACAATGCTCTAATACATGCATGACTCATAATGTATCAGATAAAGATAAAACTATAAGCAAAACTACCTGTTTATCTTACTTTATATAGTGTATTTTCCTGGCCACAACAGTAGAAAAGTCAACTTCAAAATACTTCTTGGGCAAGAGGTCTTCATCCTGGAGCAATCACAAACCATCATCGTATGTCTTTGAAGTTTCCCATACATTTTGATGATGATCATTTGCAAACAGACCTTGAGTCTCCAGAATGTGGTATCCAGCCCGGCACCTAGGTTGATGACTTGACAATCACATTCTGTTTTCTTTATGAATGCATCAAGGAGATGGTTGACACCTTTAACACGGCCATAATAACCTGCCAGATAAGACAACAAACACTCTGATCAACACAACGCCAGGCTAGATAATATGACAATCATGAACATGATGAACATAATTGTACCTCTATTGATTTCAGGTGCCTTCCGCTCTCCCACCGATCTCACAAAATACTGGATGTAAGGGTCTTTCCAGTAGCCTTTACTAATGGCAAACCTAGAAAACATACATCATTAAACCTTCCGCAGGAACGTTACAGACCTCTGCAGGCTTCCAAGCACTAACTTCACCTTTTACACGCAGTGGCATCGTCACAAGTCGCCCTCACTGCTTCATCCGATGTATCCGTGTCTGTGAAGGGGTTCCGAGCTGCCATGAGCGAGCCTAAATGCGTCGTCTAAGTTATTTAAAACATCAAATACACCATTGCACTGTAGGCGGCTAGCTGCCAGGCTAACGACGCTAGCAGATTGTATTTATTACACAAAACTGGGACACTTGTAATTAAACGTAAACCCACTGTCAGTTTCCTCGCTTAAGAGAATAACGTGATCAACGCGATATTACTCAAAATAGACATCATTTAATAACAATTCAATGAAACACTCGTTGAGAATATCATGCTTGCAAATTGCTGGCTATGACGGTAAAGTTTGGACCGGAAATAATACGCGATTGCTTCTTCTTCATGGGCATATATCGGCGGTTGGCAACAAGCTATGAAGCGTATTACCGCTACCTACTGGTATGAAGTGTGGAACTACAGTATACGATCCAAAAAAAAAAAAAAAAAAGCTTGGTAAATAATAATAATAGCAATACAGTTGTTGGGTTTCTTTCATAAATTTTATGATGTAACGGTATATTTTCAGAATCAGAATCATCTTTATTTGCCAAGTATGTCCAAAACACACAAGGAATGTGTCTCCGGTAGTTGGAGCCGCTCTAGTACAACAGACAGTCAATTTACAGAACACTTTGGAGACATAAAGACATTGACAAAAAACAATTGTGCAAAAAGATGCTAGTCCTCTAGCACTTAGATCAGTTCGAATGACTAATATTGCAATAGTCAGGAGCAATGACCATTGTGCAAAAGGTGCTGAGACTTCAAGGAGTGTATGCGGTTTAAAGTGACGAGTAGTGCGATAATCTGGGACAATGTTGGTTGTGCAAATGTTACAGATACTCCTCAATCCGTGTGCAAATGGAGCAGATGCTACTCTGACATGAGTGGCCAGTATATGCAAATAGTGCAGCATAGCGAGACAAGTACAGTGAGTGCACGAGTAATACATAATTGGCCCCACAGAAATGTGACAACGAACTCAAGTCAAATAATTGCCATCTTGTTGTGATGGAATTATAGGTTAGCTGTTTAAGAAGTTGATTGCAAGAGGGAAGAAGCTGTTGGAATGTCTACTAGTTCTAGTTTGCATTGATCGGTAGCGCCTACCTGAGGGAAGGAGCTGGAAGAGCTGGTGACCGGGGTGCGATGGGTCCGAGAGGATTTTGCACGCCCTTGTCTTAGTTCTGGCAGCGTCAAGGGTGGGTAGGGGGGTACCGACAATCCTTTCAGCAGTTTTGATTGTCCGTTGCAGTCGGAGTTTGTCCTTTTTTGTAGCAGCACCAAACCAGACTGTGATGTAAGAACACATGACTGATTCGATGACCGCTGTGTATAACTGTCTCAGCAGCTCCGGTGGCAGGCCGTGCTTTCTCAGAAGGCGCAGGAAGTACATCCTCTGCTGGGCCTTTTTGAGGACGGAGTTGATGTTGTTCGCCCACTTCAGGTCCTGAGAGATTGTAATTCCCAGGAACTTGAAGGTCTCGACGGTTGACACAAGGCAGCTGGACAACGTGAGGGGCAGCTGTGGCGAAGGATGCCTCCTGAAGTCCACGATCATCTCTACAGTCTTGAGCGTGTTCAGCTCCAGGTTGTGTCGGCCGCATCACAGCTCCAGCCGCTCCGCTTCCTGTCGATATGCAGACTCGTCACCGTCCTTGATGAGGCCGATGACACTGGTGTCATCTGCAAACTTCAGGAGTTTGACAGTCGGGTTCGCTGAGGTGCAGTCGTTCGTGTAGAGAGAGAAGAGCAGCGGAGAGAGGACACAACCTTGGGGCGCCCCAGTGCTGATGCTGCGTGTGGATGAGGTGGCCTCCCCCAGCCTGACCTGCTGTGTTCTGCCCGTCAGAAAGCTGTAAATCCACTGGCAGATGGCAGGTGAGACGCTGAGCTGGAGAAGCTTGGATGAAAGGAGTTCAGGGATGATGGTGTTGAACGCTGAGCTGAAGTCCACAAACAGGATCCTCGCGTAGGTCCCTGCACTGTCGAGGTGTTCTAGGATGAAGTGCAGTCCCATGTTGACTGCATCATCCGCAGACCTGTTCGCTTGGTAGGCAAACTGCATGGGGTCCAGCAGGGGACCTGTGACACTCTTGAGGTGGTCCAGCACGAGACGTTCAAAGGACTTCATGACCACAGATGTCAAAGCGACAGGCCATTAGTCATTCAGACCAGAGATTGCAGGTTTCTTGGGGACTGGAATGATGGTGGAGCGTTTGAAACAGGATGGAACTTCGCACATTTCCAGAGATCTATTGAAGATCTGAGTGAAGACTGGAGCGAGCTGGTCCGCGCAGACTTTGAGGCAGGATGGGGACACATGGTCCGGGCCTGCCGCTTTGTTAATCTTTTGTTGTTTGAAGATGCGTCTCACATCCTGTTCATGGATGGTTAACGCAGATTGCATGATTGCAGGAGACCAGGCCAGCTCTTTCTATTTCAAATGACTGAAATAGTTACAGTAGTAGTAATAGTTATAGTTATTTTTGTTCAACATATGTTGAAGCACTATATATAATATATATATATATATAGTGCTTCATATATATATATATATATATATATATATATATATATATATATATATATATATATATATATATATATATATATATATATATATATATAGTGCTATAAATACTTCTCAAAGAAACAGATCTGACAGGTAGCTGTCGGACACTATTACAGGATTACCTGCATCTGTTTCTTCTAACTACTGCACTACCATATATAGTACATCTGAGAGTTCTGTAGTGCAGTGTATTATCCACTTTCTCTTAATTGGTCCAAAAAAATATTATTACTTGCTACGAATAATGCTTGTTTTATTTATGCCCGCGATATCTAGTGACAGGCAGAACAATTTAATACTCTTCCACTAGATGGAAGTATCTGTTGGCATTCATTCAACAGAGTAGTTTTGTTTTGTGTTCCACTAAGCAGGCCAAGATTTCCCACTGAGAAACTCAATTAGTGAGTAAAATTAAGACGAAATCATCATTAATTCAGTCTTCATATTTTTGTGACATAATTGTTTGAATTGAGTGTTATGATACTTTGCTAATAAAATGGGTGCCTTGGCTCAATAAAGGCTGGGAAACACTGCACTTGTACATTTTCTTGCTTTCTATTCAATGTTAGAAAATAAACGAGCACTTCTGGGTTACAATTATTTAACAAATAAAAATAAAGTAACATTCTATGAACCGTAAAGATTTTGGGGGAATGTAGGAATTTGGGGAATGTGGAAAATATGTTGAAGTAGGAATGGTTGTAAATCACTCAAGAAATGTTGAAGGGAATTGCGTAAAATATCTTTTAGATATGGGAATTTTATTGTGAAAATTTAGGAATGGTACTGTGAAAGTGTGGGATATAGTTAATGTGGGAATATTTGGAATGTGGAAAATGTTTTGAAATTGGAAAGGTTTGAACCATTGAAGAAATGTTGATGAAGGGCATTATTTTCAAATAGCTCTGAAACGTGGGAATTTTATTATGAAAACCTTTAAATTTTTACAGTGACAGAATGGAATTTGGGGCAATTTGGCAATTTTTGGGAAGTAGAAAATATCTTGACGTTGTAATGGTTTGATTTGTTTAAGAAATGTTGACGGAAGAGGGAATAATGGATAATGTGTTTGTGTGAATTCTTGGAATGTTGAAATTTGTTGTCATTTACTTGAATGGGGGTCTTTGGGGAGGGGGCGACGACAATGTGGAATTCTGGGAAAACAACTTTTGGACCGTGGATAATAATAAATATATATTAAGACATGTCCTGAATAATTGCTGTCTTTGGAATGTTGAATTATTTAAATTGGCTGAGAAATGTGGAAGTAGCTGAATGTCAAAAAGGCCACTGGGAGAATTATAACAATAAAGAATTTAGAATAATGTGACAATCGTTTGACGTCACTTCCCCCCCCCCCCTCTCTCTCTCTCTCCCCCTCCCTCTCTCTCTCTCTCTCTGTGTGTTCGTGGGTGTCTCTCTCCCCACGCGCGCGGAGCTGAGCTGCCGTTCACTCTCTCCTCTGGACAGGGAGAGGTGAAAGCGCTTAGACAGATTAGTCGATTCCCGACTCGGTCAACGCAGCGTTAGCTCGTCGGCTAGCGGGTGTCGCCAACCAAACACCGACCGGGCCCGTGGAGAGTGATGAAAGGCCACTGGAGTCGGTGAAACTTGGCCCTCTGGGCTTTTATGTAGGGAAATATCGCAGAAAAGCAAGTTCGTGGACCATGCAGTCGCATCTCCCTGAAGAAATTTCCACTTCGGAAAGGCTAACTTAGAAGCTAGCAAGCTACCAACTATCGTTAATTGGCTTTCGGCTCAAATGGCTCGCGCATGTTTTCCTTGTCATAGCGACAGCTGGGAAAGTTGAAAATCGAGAGAGGCTGTGTGAACTTCATGACAACCCAAAGTCAACATTTTTTTTTTCCCGAGTGTGAACTTCGGAGGACTCGACTGCAACCTAAGCGAAAATGAAGAAGCAGTTTAATCGCATGAAACAGCTCGCCAATCAAACAGTTGGAAGGCAAGTATCTCAGTGTACGTCATTTACTCCTGAGCAAAACAGTAATTTATCTACTGTATTCTGTCCACATGGATTCGCTTTAAAATGACTTGATATGATGTTTATTGTGTTTTCTTTCCTCACTTTCTTAACACAGTTAGATCTCGCTCTGGGGCTCTGAAATCAGTGTCACGTGAACGGAGACTTGGAATGTTGTCTTTTATGTAGTCATTATTTGTTTTTGTTTGTAGTGGTTGTCAGATTGGTTTGAAGACAATGGGGATTCTTTACAAGTGTTCAATCAAATGAGCACATCAACTAACCAACACGTCGGTGCTGGTACCGTCTGAATGGGAGCAACAACAGCAGGATGATGATGATGGTGTGTGGCCACTCACAATGAGTTGTTCATTTTTCTCACAACTCTAAGGTTCGGGATTCGAATTCGACTCGGGCCCTCCGCAGTTCGTGCTTGCATGGGTTTTCTCCTGGTACTTCAGCTTCCTCCCACCTTCCAAAAACATACACTATGAATACTCTAAATTGTCCATAGGGCACTATGACGACTCTAAATTGTCTATAGGTGTGATTGTGAATGGTTGTCTGTCTATATATGTGGCATTTTTGGCTGGCGACCAGTCCAGGGTGTACCCAGCCTCTCACGCCAAGTCAGCTGTGATAGCTAGCAGACAACATTTCCTGATGTCTGCGAATTTGGGGCAAATTCTGTATGCTGCTTATTTTTCATTGCTGCTGTAGAAAAGTGCCTTGATAAATGAGGCCATATGCATGCTACTTCATCCTTAAACTTAGTGTAACCAGTTCATGGCTTTGTCTTCATATGGCCAATTATAGCACCTACACCCCAGCTTTGGATGGCATTTGGGTTAAGAGAATGATTGAATCCATTAATTCTGCAGATCTTTGCGATTATAAACACATTCAGAGACATGGTTTGCCCTCCTGTCTTCAATGCACTGTTTTTTTTTTTTTTTTTTTTTAAATGGGCACCGTGAGCACCACCTAAAGAGCATGCCTATAAGGTTCACTAAGTACCTTAAGAGCCAGTGCAGCTGGTATACTCGTAATATTCTTCCATACAGTAAACCAGCTGTAAATTAAAGCTGAGAGGAACATGATGCAAAAAGCAGATGCGTGCACATGCCTGTGTGAGACAGAGTTCACAATTCACTTCCTTCCCTCTAAGTGATAGTATGTCAGTGTTTTGGATTTGGGTAAGCATTGAGCAAACCTTTTGGGTGAAGGTGGTGCCCACTTGTATATCAGTGTCTGCAAGGAGCGGCAAGGCCGTTTTGGCTGCCCCCTGGGTTCCTGTGATTGTGCGAAGGCAGAATGCTATGTCCAGCATGCAGGCGCTGCTCCTTTTGGAAACAGGAAACCGCCTCCCAGAGACAAGCTACTGCTTTCTAGTGAGAGAGACAGAGAACTGGCAAGATTGATGCAGGGAGTGAAACAGAGTTGGAGGTGAAAGCAGCATGTCATCCATACAGGGAGCGTGGTTATTTCAGTTGGCAGTCTGTGAACTCCTTTGGCTCATATGGTACATTTGTGTTTGCCGGGGTGGGCCAATGGTAGTAGAAAAAAAATTCTATTATAGAACGTCTGTCAGCTCGGATCCAGTCACACGGCGTCTCGGAGTAAAGGTGCAAAGTCCAGTGAAAGAGAACCTGAGATCCGGCAGATCCGCGAGTAAAACATGACCTTATTTGGAGCTGCAGTGAGGTGGCAACTATGAGAAAAGGATCTCCATACACATCTTTTTGGCTCAATCTCACAATTTAGATGGCGGTTTGAACTTTGTCTTTTAAAACCAATTAAAACTAGAATGGAGATGAATAGCTGCGCTTGACTGGCAAGTAGTCCGGAGTGAACCCCACCTCTTGCCCAAAGTCAGCTGGGATGGACTCCAGCCCCAATGAGATCAAGCAATATTGAAAATGGGTGGATGGATGACGCTGAAAAGAACTCAAGACTTCCAACAACATTGAACTCTTAAGGAAAATGGAGGGAAAAAAAAGTGGCACAATGTGTGTTCTTTTGTCATGTGTGTGTGAGCAGGCCACTTCCTGGTTTACGAAGGATGATGTAAGATGATTGGATTGTACCATTTTTAATTATTGGGTAGGGACATTAGGAATAGATGAATGGGGCTACCCGTTCTGGGTAGGAATGTTCCATTATGACTCAAATATCAAAAAGATGTAATATAGTCATCGTCATCTAGAATTTGTAAATTCACAGGCTACTTTCTGGCTCATGTAAAGACTTTAGGAATAGAGAGACAGGACTCCACTATTTGCATTCTGTGGTAGAGAAGAACCATTCCATAATGACTCAAATGGTGAAAAAATACTCATAAATATGTGCAGCGTTGTGTTTGTCTCTGCTTGCTAGCGGGCTACTACTGAATCTGTTTTATTAGGAATAGACTCGTGGGACTTTTGCACTGTCCTCATTTTTGTCTGTATTTTGAGCATTATTCATACAATAAGTCAAAAGTGTTTCCTTAGCAAAACTTTGGAAATCCTCAATGAAGTTTTTGGTAATCCTGCTATCTAATAAACCCTCAAACACTGATCAAATTACCCCTCTCATGTTCAGCTACCTATATGGATTTAATTTACATATCCTCTTCTCAACTAACATTGTGGTGTCTAACAGTGTAATTGCTGCATCAATTTGTGTTGATCTCGTTTGGGGAACATCAGTCATTCAATTAATCAGCACAACAGGGATCTTATCACAATACCGGTTGCCGTCAATCACATTCTAAACAGTTGTATTGTGTAATCCTTTCTGATGCCCCAGCTAGCTCAGCATTATGCAATCGGAAATAAATCTCCGTCGGAAGGGCGCCTTCCTCTGTCCTGACTGAATGGCATAATTGAATGAAAAGAAAATGGGTGTCACCAGACTCTGCCCCAGGGACAATAAGGTGTGTCAGCTGTTTATTTGTTTCAATGACAAGCAAAATGAGATGGCTCTTTGTTTAACAACAAAAGTTTGGTTTTCATCCAGAGTTTTAATGGGCGTGACTGAAAAACCTCCTTGAAGCATTGATGCAAAAACTTTTTATCTGGCAGTATTTCTCATACTTGAAGTGTAAGAATATCTTTATTGTCATTGTAAAAGATCCAATGAAATTTAATTCTCATATAAAGTACTGTAAAAAAAGTAAAAACTAAATCACATGATAATGATTAAAAACTCACACAGTAAATAACTAAAGAGGTTCCTGGTTGTAAATAGTGTCTCAGAATCAGAATCATCTTTATTTGCCAAGTATGTCCAAAAAACACACAAGGAAATTGTCTCTGGTAATTGGAGCCGCTCTAGTACAACAACAGACAGTCAATAAGGCGCGGTATGGAAAGAATAAGAGGAATGCAAAATTCCTTGTAAATGTACAGTAGGTTATTTGGCAGTGTTCAGTGCAATTACAGCTCAAGTCCTTTTTAAGTCTATTGGTTCTGGCTTTTAATGTCTTGACCCATCTGTCAGAGGTGTTCAGGACAGGTCACTAAAAAAAAATAATTATATGCACAAAGCATTGTAATGCATCAGCTAGGTTCTTTAGTAATTGTTTTGTGAAATCCTGCATTGTGATTAATTGTATTTTCCATTCACACTGTATGGAAATCGTTTTTTTTTTTTTTTTTTTTTTTTTTTTTTTAAAGCCAGGCAGACTAAAGTGAGACAGAGAAATTGTCTAAAATGTTGAATTTGGAACTGAAACATATTTTTCTGTTCACATTGTGGGTGAATTAGAATGTGAAGCGTATGATAAGATTGTCAATTGAAATAATATAGAGAATTGTTTCATCGCCCCAAGCCTTAATTTGTTGTTGCACAACAATTATCATTGTATTTACGCCCTCCACACTTGCAGAGGTCGATTTCTTGAAGGATAGCTCAAACAATCACTTGCATTAGAGGAGATTAAATGGCCAAGTCACTCAATTATTCTCCCAGTTCCTTTCATCTGGGCCCAGTATCCATTACTGTGTGCCTCAAGCTGCCAACTGTTGCAAACAGAAAGACCCTCCCTACTCCTCAGGCCGCTGATTATGGGGAGTGTCTACTAACAGAATCGCCATTGTGCTTCCGGTGGCAGTGTTCTTTTACTCCACTTCCACTTTTATTGTATATCACCGTGGTTACCATTCCCAACTTACAGCCACGGCAGTCAAGTAGTCAGATGCAACACGCAGTGACACAGTTTCCTTTTAAAGACTGCTGGTTCAATTTACTGTTATGGGCGGCAGGTTCTCTTCACTGTAGGTCAGCTGATGCCAGCTCAACAATTGTTGTTTTGTTTGTGGGGTTTTGTCCCCTGTCAAGGTTGCACAGGGCCTATTATTTCCTCTGCAACATTGTTTTTTTTTGGGGGGGGTAGGATAGACAAGTGATTCTTTTTTACAATGCAGGCTGATGATTCCGTCTCAATCAAGAAATGGTGAATTGCCATAAAATGCCATATAATCATCAAACCGGTCCCAAAATTAGAAGGAGCAGTAAGTAACTCCTAAGTAGACTGCGTAACAGTTCAACCTATGAAGTCAAACAAAATCCATTCCGGGATGCTGCTTGACCTCTGATTTGTTCATTTAAAAAAAAAACAAATATTCCCCCCAAATAATGGAAATTTAATGAATCAATTCCTGTGTTGAACTTCTGCCATTATTAACTTTATCAGCAACGTTGAAGTAACATTTTACCATTAACTGTACATACAAATGGAAAATGAAGTTATCCTCTTGATAAGAAAGCTTGTGCACTGTGCTTTTTAACATTCTAAACATATTCTGCAGTATGTTAAAATGTAACCAGTTCATTTTGAAACTTTATTTTTATTCTGGTATTTATTCACTCATAACTTTAATGGCGAATAACTGACATAGTAGCCAATTTGCAGAGGCAGATTACAACTTGTGAGGTATCACTTCACATAGACACAGCTCATTGTCATTATATTGTTCTTATTTTTTGTTCTTATTTTATATTATTCTTGGATTGTGTTGTCAATTCAGCAAGTATTGGACTAAGCAGCCAGAACAGAGATGTGTACATCCAGCATGATAGTGATTGGACCTCTGAAATTTTGTGGCACCTTGACATATTTTTCCAGACAATGTCAATTGAAATCTAAATTTTACTGTCTTTGCAAGCTTTAGAGGTTCCACTGTAACAGTTTTGGTGCTAGTGAAAAAATATTGTTACACCTATAACTAAAAGCTGGATCCAAATTTTCCCTTTTTGCTTCAACTTTGAGACTCTGGGCCCCTGAAGTGGGCCAGATGCACAGTGGTGTCAGTCTGTTTAAGGAACGCACTGGTGGCAGGATATATTTTTTTTGCAACCACAGCAAATCAGCCCCCAAGGAGTCCTGCTGGAGCCAGAATATTTGAAAGGCTAGTAAGGTTTAATAATGTAGTGAGTAGGCTTTACACGATCAGGATATTTGGGGCCGATCACTGATCAGTGAGTTTAAAAAAACCGATAACCGATCCGATCACAAGATGGAGGAATGTGACTATTTAAATCAGGGGTGCCCAAACGTTTTGGCTCAGGGGCCACTTTGACGTAAAAAAATTGTCATGCGGGCCAGCATTAATTTTACATGCTACCGATGAGGGGAATGCTTTTTTGTATTTATTTTTTATTTTACTTTGTTTTACTATGCTGTCTGCTGCTAGGTAGATCTGATAACTGCCTGACCTGGATAAATGAAGGTTAAAATAAAAATTAATGAAATGCAAAATAAAGTATTTTTATGAAATTTGACTCAAACTCAAACTTTATTCATCAGAATCAACAAACATGTTTGCATTAATGTGAAGGGTGATACTGAGATCTCGACTGCACTAAATGGGACAGGTCTGGCTCAAAAGCGGTGGTTTTAATGCGCAAGATGTCACGCAGGTGGGAGTCACTTAGTCTTGTCCTCACGCGGTACTTATTCATGTTCATGACTGAGAATGTCTTCTCGCACAAGTATGTCGAGCCAAACAAGCTCAACGTTTTCGTAGCAAATGTACGAATCTTTTGGAACCTGTCTTCATCCAGCTGCTGGTAAAAGTTGACAAGAGGGAGTTGTTGGTATCGGCTGCGACACTCCGTGTCACACTGCAGCTCAATGAGCTCCAACTGCAGGTGGGCTGGAACGTCACTGAGATCCACGGAAACGGGAGAAGAAAAAAGCGTGATCTCCTTTTCAATAGTTGCAAAATCCCTGAAACGCTGTTGAAACTCCTCAGTCTGAGATGAGATGTTTGCGGCATAGCTCCACATTTGCGCACTGATATTGTGCGCTGGAAAACAGGTCATTATTTCTTGCAGAGATTGGAAATGTGTGGTATTGGGCTGCGTTTGTGACCGGTGGGTTATGAAAAGTAGCAGCTTGGTCCGAAAGGCTTTAATATGTGAATACAGTTGGCTTATCAATGCATTTTGCTCCTGAAGGCTCGTGTTCAGGGTGTTAAGATGTCGGGTTATGTCAACTAAAAATCCAAAATCAGACAGCCAAACAGGATCGGTTAGTTCTGGCATCGGTTCTCCCTTTTTTTTGCCAAGAATTGTCCAATTTCCTCTTTGAGTGAGTAGAAGCGCTGCAGTGCAGACCCTCCGACTGAGCCATCTTACATCAGTGTGATAAACAACATCTCCGTATTCAGCGTGGATATCCAGTAGAAATTGTTGAAACTGGCGGTGGCACAGGGTTTTGGAGCGAATATAATTAATAGCCTTCATCACCGGTTTCATAACGTGATCATATTTCAGATGTTTGGCACATAGAACTTGTTGGTGAATAATACAATGGAGTTTTATAGCTTTACCTCCTTCTTCGCTTACTTTGTTACACACTAGGGTTGATAATCCACTGTGCTCGCCAACCATGGCAGGTGCGCCATCCGTAATAATCCCCGTGATTTTATTCCACTGTAATTTTATGTCATCTACGGCGGAACAAACAGAAGCAAATAAATCTTTCCCTCGTTTGGTCCTTAAGGCTCTGGAGGTCAAGTAGCTCTTCACGCACGTTCATTTCACTGTCCACTCCTAAAAAAAATCAGTAACTGAGCGTTGTCGGATGCATCCGTGCTTTCGTCACAGGCTCACGAAAAAAATTCAAACTCCACTCCTTTTGCGTCCAACTGCCTCTTAATATCAGAAGAAACTTCTTCGATCCTTCGTGACACAGTGCTACGAGCCAGGAAAACGTTGACGAACTGTTGCTTTTTCTCAGGACAAATGTTGTCCACCATTTTCATCACACAGTCTTTAATAAATTCACCCTCAGTAAAAGGTTTGCAGTGCTTGGCAATCAGCGTTGCCACCTCATAGCTTGCCTTTGTTGCATTTTCATTCGACTCACTGGCTCTTGTGAAAAAGTGTTGCTGTGCCGCTAAACCAGCTTCCAGTTGCTTCAATTTTTCACTGCGTTCGTTCCCAGTTAGCTTGTCGTAATTAGCATGTTCCGTCTGGTCGTGCCTCTTTATATTGAACTCCTTGAACACAGCCACAGTCTCTTGGCAAATTAGACAGACGCAGTTGTTTCTAAACTCAGTGAAAAAATATTCAGACTTCCATTTGTCCTGGAAACGTCGGCCCTCGCTATCAACTTTCCTTTTCTTGCTTCTAGTTGCCATTTCAGAAATGGGCAAAAAACAGATCATGCGCAAAACGGCCCCGCGAGAGTTCAGCCACAAGTTTACTGCCATCCTGTGGTGAAATATAAAATTGTGCGTGTATTTGGTACTGCCGGGCCACATATTATTGGTTTTATGACAGAGGCTTCGGGCCAGTGGAAATATGAACACGGGCCGGACTTTGGGCATGTCTGATTTAAATGATCTGTTCATTTACTGTATATACTTGTATACTTAATTGCTCAAAAAAATATATTTACAACAAATAATGTATCTTTGTTCCTCTATGCCAGTGAGGCATAGTGACAGACAGAACAAATGAATGGTCTTCTATTAGATGGCAGAAAGTAAATGCAGTAAATCATGTATCCACTTTTTGTGACATTTTTGTTTGTTGGTGTGCCGTGAGATTTTTCAATTGAAATATGTTCCTTGGCTCCATAAAGGTTGGAAATCACTGCTCTAGTCAGATCGTGAATTCTAATCAGTCAGGTCAAACCAACATTACATGACAGAAATAATGGGTGCGAACTTACTGTAATTAAATTACTTTATTTTTAATTAAATTACTTCACCCACACCGAAACTTTAGAGCATGATTCGACATAACGGCGGCATGTTTACGTCCAACCGTTCATGCTACCGCTAGCTTGCTAGGCTACATAACATTTTATTGCCTGGTTGTGAGCCGTATTTTATTAAAAGTACGTGAACATACCTCAAGCAAGCCTTAAACGAACATCCTCTTCTGTCCTGAGCACCAGTGACCACCAGCACACGTTTTCCTCCATTTTGTCCTTATAATACAGTTGAGCCGGCTCGCTCCACTCTTGTTGTCGTCACCACGGTAACGGGTGTATCCGGTCGCATTTGAGTTGACAAGATAAAGCCCAATGATCGTAAAAAACGGGATGCGGTGGTATCGGAATGGAAGATTTTATTGCAGTAGTCTTGACAGTGCAATCGTGAAAGAGGAAATATGTCTTGTAGTCTGATCCGGGCATTACGTGTTTCCTGTCTCCGACGTGTTCTCTGGCCCACACCGCCGAGGTTTTAATTTTTACATTTTTTAATTTTATTAATTAAAAAAAAAATATATATTTAAATAACGTCAAAAGACACGCGACAAGGCTAAAAATAAACTAGCTTTTGGATTCAAATATACTGTGCACACAGCGACGCAGAGTTGATGTATTTTGCGGAGCTCATTGATCGGATCGGCGAAATACGATCAGCGTAAAATACTAAATATCGGCCGATACCGATCAGCCGATCAAATCGGTGTGAAGTATAGTAGTGAGACAATCCATCTTTACTAAGTTAACTTGCAAATCTCTGTTTGAGTATGTAGGGTTACTGGCTTAGCATGTTTGATGATTACATCAATTAGCATTTAAACCAAACCACATAAATGCCTCGTCTGAATGTTGCACATCAGAACAAGGAATCCCACACTGTGGTTTCCAAATACCATTCTATATGTGTGTGCTTCACATTTTTTTCCACAGTGAGCTGCAAGTGCTGTGTTGTATATTTCTGTACATTATTCTGCAGCGCCTCTCTCTGCATGTTACCTCACCAGCCAAAAAATAATAATTTCCATGCAGTGGCTTTACATTACTCTAGAGTCCGTAACCCCCCCCCCCCACCACCCCTGAACCTGAGTATTTGTATTTCTTTCCATGGAACCCCCAAACTATCCTCCCCGTCTGTGTCAGTCTCGCTGTTTCTGCCTGCTTTCTGCCTCCATGTTTGTAATGGAAAGCAGCTGTTCTGTGCTCTGATGAGGTTACTACAGTTCATCAAAGTGTGTGAGGGAGACTTCATTGACAGCTCCTGTTACCCAAATTGGAGGCTAGAGGCTGTCTACAGGTTTACTTCAGTCAGCAGGTTTATCTGCTTCATCATGTTCAGCAACAGGAGATGTTCAGGAAAAGTGAAGTCCCATTAAAGGGTGCTGGAAGATGTTTGACAGTGAATTAATAACATGTTATGCTTAACATTATATTCCATCCAAGGCTAGTAAATTATTTAATTGAACTCTGGAGCTTTTAGATCCAGCAGCCAAAATATGTTGTCCAATCACTCAATCATGACATCTGTCCGTCCATCCATCTGTCTGTCCGTCCATCCATCCACAATAGGGTTGCGGGTGAGCCGGAACCTATCCCAGTGAAATTTGTGCAAGAGGTGGGGTATATCTTGGACTGTTAGCCAGTCAATGGTAGGGCACATATAGACAAACAACCATTACCACTCACATTCACACCTATGGACAATTTAAGTCTTCAAAACCTAACATGCATGTTTGGTATGTGGGTGGAAGCTGGAGTATCTGGAGAACCCCCACCCAAGCACGAGAAGAACAGGCAAACTCCACATGGAAGGTCAGAGCCGAGAATTGAACCCTGAACCTGAAAACAGTGAGGCAGACATGCTACCCCACAAACGACATATCGGCAGATACAGTACTAGAATTTCATATTCAATATTGATATTTTGCACCATCAGATGTGATGGATTATCACTTTTACTCAAAAAATATATGTATAAATAATGTATGATATTGATGCAACTGCTTGAAGTATTATGCATTAGAAATTGCTAAATTAGCATTATACTACACTGTAATAAGATATCACTCAGTCACAGTTACATTTACGATAGGTTCAACCATTAGCAACCAGCTAATTTGAAGGTGTTGATAAGCAAGCATTAGTTCCTCCCATGCCCTCTCCCTTTAAGTGAATTTAATCTGTCTGACCTCACCAGGCCCAACTATTAGCTGACTAATAATAGGCTCGGGCAGGGCACTGCTGTGTTGTTGCTCTGCTTGTGTGAGTCACCAGATACTAACAAGAGCTGATGTAACTCCCTGTTTGAGCTCCACTGTTTGAACCTCTGCCATACTTTCTCCATTAGTGTTTTATTAAATGTCTGTAAGAGTATTGTTCACATTTTATTTTGATGTTAGACTAGTGTAACCTTTTAGGAAGGCTTGTACCAGATAATGTTCCCATGAAGTTCAAGTTCAGTGTGTAAACTGGTATTTCTGCAGCACGGTCTACTCCTTGCACATATTTTCAGAATATGTAAACTGAAGTGAAGCATGGCTACTTCTATCTCCTGTCCTTGTCTGTCAGTACTTATCACATCCTTTCTGTTTTTCTTTCTCACCCGCAGAGCAGAGAAAACAGAAGTTCTCAGTGATGACCTTTTACAGGTAAACCATTAATCTGATGTTGTAGAGCTGTCACCAGATCTTACCTCATCCAGGGAAAGGCTGCATCTGTTGGAAGCACTAAAATTTTTTTTTTTTGTTTTTTTTTTTTTTTTTTTTCCCCCACACCAAACATTTGACATAAGCCTCTGATTGTGTCCTTTTCTGTATGTTATATTTTCACCCACAACTGTAGTTAGCCGAAAATGCCAATAAACTGACTTCAACAATTGCACATCACGATAAAGAGCGATAAATAATAAAACAATAAATAATAAATATTTCCTTTCAATGAAAAAGAAAGCAAAAATGAAAAAAGTAGCTTCTTACTACCACTACAATATTGATCTCTTGGGTTGTTCAGCTAATAAATGGAGATGTTTTTTTAGTTAAATATTATTTAATATCAAATTAATTATTAAAATAGTCCACAATAATTTGGTTTTGTAGAGAAAATAACCTGCAGAAACATTATATATTATGTTATACTTTTCAGCTTTATTTGTCATGTATTTATTTCCTATCTCTTCTGTCTTCTGTCACACACAGACACACACAAATAATTATATTCTAGTGCTGCCAAAAGCATGCTATTTCTATAATAGCTGTTAATGTTTGCTGACCGAGTTGTGATGACTAGCCTAGCGGGTGATTGTTATTCACTTTGGGAAATAGCTGAGTTTGTGTGCTTAAATTTGTGATGGACGTGTCGGATGTTGACAAGCGCTTCCTTTTAGGGTTTCACAGTAAACACTGTAACATATACAGGTAACTGTTCCATGATTGTGATGACTTGATAAGTAACAGGATTTTGTTACGGTATGGATCGCCTTGCTCGCATCATTCCCACAAAATCGATTAATTTAAAGTCTCACAGATGCAGGAACGAAAAGTTGAAACAGTTTATTCATGTCACCTCTATTTTTTGGTATTTTGTCTTTTCTGGTTGGAGACTGACCACTTGATCCAAAGTGTGACATGCAGATGTGAAGAACTGTTGACTGACACAATTGTGAAAAACTTCCACAATAACAATGATCCCAAAGTCATCTGGACAAGAGGTCACTTTAATTGTGATTGTGCTGTGTAACTAACTCGTTCTGAATGTCAATACCTCGGGTTCATTCAGTCTCTGTAGCTATCTTGAGGAAGCAGGTGGGGTTGACACCAAATAGTGGCTGCTCAGCAAAGGCATTCCAGCGATGAGGCTTCTTTGTGTGCAACTGGGTGTTGTCAAAGATGCAGATAAAACAAAGTGGGTTGGCTTTGCTTTGAGAAAACAACACAACTCACAGTACAGTAATGCACACTTTGTTTCGTAAGGGACACATAAGCGAACATTACCTCTAAAACATGTTCTCTAAACATATTTGCCTTTATACACACACACGCAAGTGCTTGTGTAGATGTAATTGGATGACAGATGATGAACAAAATGTAATTGCAGAACGAAGTGGCTGTATTTTATTATGTCTGACAATTTTCAACGACTTTCACTGCTCCTCAAAGACAGTGTTGCCTCTTTGGGAATCAGCTGCATCCTTAGCAGCACAGGGCACACAAAAAAAATAATTCGTATGATCCCTTAGTTCTAAAGAGAGATAAAATTCTATGTTTTTGATGTAGTGTTGGATGGGAATGTATTAGTTCCTGATTTGTTCAGCTTGGTCATAATTTGGTGTGCATTATTGTGGAATGCTAATTCTGAGTTGTCTCAAAATCAGTCCAAACATTGTTTTTATTCCTTCAAGAAGATTCAAAGGAAAGCTCACAGACAAAAAATCAGCAGATGTTAAGGCGTTGGCACGATGCATCCAATCAAATTGCTGTGTTTCCGCTCGTTCTATTTCTTTCTGACAGATCAATCTAGGGATTTCGATACTACATTGTGATGTATTAACCCACTCCATAGCCTTTAATAGTGACCATTATTAGTTAACGTAGTTGATTCCATCTGGCGTGGATTCAATTTCTACTCAATCTCATTCACAATCACCCTACAATTGGCTATTGACCATTCCAGGGTGTAGTCCGTCCCTTGGCCTAAACCATCTGAGATCGGCTTCAGGATAAGCAGTTAAAAAATGGATGGATGTAGCCATGAATTCATTTCTTGGTTTTAAATTTAGACGTGTTTAATAAATTCACCCTTGTCTTGGCTTTTCTAAATTCTATATACTGTTCTAATCAACTGTCTTTCTGTTACCCCGATCTCCCACTGAGCTGGAATTCCTTGTTGCTCCTCTTTAATAGTAGCTTGACCACAGTAGGAGACCACAGAAATGCTGTGGAATGACCAAGGAGCCTGTCTGCACAATATGGTATATTGTGTTCCTTTAAAATTTGACAGCGGTCTGGTAGGTTAGCGACCAACCTCTGCTACACTTCTCTGATGCAAACAAATTAGCCTTGACGTCTGAAATCACCCTGAGTGAGTCATGTTTTTTTTTTTCCCATTCCAAACTTGTCCACACCTTTCTCTTGGAAACCAATAAACAAATACAGGCAACAGGACAGGCACCTTCTTTGTCTTTCTGCAAGTCTGGGATTCCCTCATCTGTAGTGCGTCATGGGATTGTCCCCGTGTTTAACTCGTCAAAACTGGTGAAACACACCCTGCTGCTACCCTTGAGAGGCGTATGACAGAAGCTATGCTATGGTGTTCTGTATCCTGTTTTGAAAGGAAACCATTTCCTAGTGATGCATGAAAGCCAAACACTTCCAATACATGGAACCATGATTTTTCCTCCTCCTACATTGGCGGAAAGGGAATTCCTGTCTTGTTTTTGTGTCAAATACTAACTGGCCGTAGTCTAAGTAATGTTGCAAAGCTATATAGATCTTGTCTTTTACGTGTGTGTTTTGTGAGTTTGTATTTGACCCAGCTGTTTTGGGAATGCTGGGGGCCACCATGGGTCATGAGTGACGTAAGAGCGCAAGAACAGTGGGAGGCAAAAATGAGTCTGTGTGGCTTAAGGAGGCAGATATCTGCTGTGGAATTCTGACTCTGTTCTGTTTTTGGAACACAATTGTCTGGTATTTGGTTGATCCTCCCTTTCGCATTCATCCCCCTCCGTTACTGCTCCGCTTGCCCTCTAGATCTCAATGTCCTCATTGAGCATTATTTTAACACGACTTGTTTCCCCCCTCCAGGCACAACTATTTTTCTTTGGTGCTGCCAGCTTTTTATGAGATCAAGGTGTGATCTTGCAAAGCGTTTTTCATATCCTCTTCTTGGCAAAGGTGTGAAAAAATGACGGAAATGCTGTGCACATTGTTGACACTGGTTGTCCCAGTCAAGCACCTGGCATCACAAGGACAGTGCAGCTTCACTTGGCTTCCAACCAAAATAGCTGTGACTCCCATCATTGACCAGCTCATCAATGAAAGTATTATAGCTGAAACAGAGTGGATCTGTGTTGCTAGGGCGCAGACAGGAGAAAGCCTATGTAACCCCGACGCCTTTTTAACACTAATGAACGCATCGGACCTGCTCACAGCCCAGTGACCGTTGCTATGGAAACACTTCCGATGAGCAATGTGCTTTAAAGATAACATTCCAGCCTTGTTCCATGGGGACCATCCTTATCAATCACCGTTGAACTCTGAACTATCCCAAGGCATCTACAAATCAAATCTATGTTCAGAACTCAAACTCATTAACCATCAGTACACTGTTGTTTCTTTATGGCTGTTTTTTTACAGTGCTGGTCAATAAAACAACAATAATAACCAAAAGAAAATATAATCCAAGGATTATGTAAGTTTGGATTACACATCTCAAAGGCCTGATGTTAAAATATCACTCAACTTTTTCTAAAATCTGGAATATATTTGTTAAACATTGTTACATCTTGTTGCACAGATTGAGCGGCGGATGGAGTTGGTGCGTGTGGTGTCCCACAACACACACAAGAAGATGGTCTCATGTCTGCAGGGACACATTGGCGCAGATGCAGAGAAAAGACATGTGAGTCCACTTTTGGTCTAACCCAGGTGACCCCCGAAGCCTTAAATTCAGATCATTGTATGCAGTATTTGAAAATCATCTACAAGGCAACTTGATCCATCACAGTTTCAATTGTATCTAACTTAGAAATATCCCAGTAGACGTAATGTATCTTTTGTGTTTTCTGCCCCACACAACCCAACATGCACTACAGTCCGTACCACGCCTCTATACAGGAAATGGTCAGGTAAAAAAAAAAAAAAAGAAGTATTTCACCTCCTTGGCCTGTTCAAAACCACTTGTTCCATTACTTCTGATCTTTATGTTTACTTTCACTAGAGTCTCTGTGCATGACTGTTTTGGTTGTATTTTCCTCATTAGACAAGGATTTTGGGAGCATACTTTTTGTACAAGTGGCCTATTTTAAAGGTGCTTGGAAAGAACACTGCATTTGATAGATTCACTTCTCCTGGTGACCTCTTATATCCCATTTAACTTCTATTTCCCCCCCCCCCCCTCTTCTCAGACAGCTCACTTCCTCTTCCTGACTTTGTGAATGCACCTCTTGCTCACTCAATGGAAAGTCTTGATGACATTTCCATTGGCCTCAACCTCCCGCTTTTGAATAGAAACATGGACCTTTGCCTATTTTGAAGTGGCTCAGTTTGAGACTAATCATTGTTTGCATCTGCCTTTCATCCACACAAACTTATCCGCCGCAGAAAAAGCTTCCTCTGACGGCGTTGTCTCAGGCTATGGTGGAAGGTGGAAACCAGCTGGGCGAGGACTCTTTAATAGGGTGAGTTACTTATTGATTGACACTTCAGATCATCTTTTCCTTCTCAGTGGCAACGGTTGCTATGCTGGCCAGATGCTCCTCAGGGAGTATGAATGATGAGGTCAGACAAACAGTCCATTTAGTCTTATTTTCAGATAATGGCATAATGGGGCTTTCAACATCTTCATTTGAGGAGCCGCTTATTCGCTGTGGCCAAATGAAATGTACAAAACGGGATGTAACAATCACTTCATGCTTTTGAAAGTAGTTGGCACTTAGCAGTCACATGTTTGTCTGGAAATAATGAGGAAGAGAGAGTGCATCACCTCATCTTCAAATGTGTGCGTGATGGTTCCTTGACTACTTTCATAAAAATACAAATACAAAATTTGACAACACAACAATGTGGTTTGTACTTTATCTACAGAGTGGGTCAATTGCCTCCCACATTTTGCTGATGGGCGGCACGGTGGAAGACTGGTTAGAGCGTCTGCCTCACAGTTCCGAGGACCGGGGTTCAATCCCCGGCCCCGCCTGTGTGGAGTTTGCATATTCTCCCCGTGCCTGCGTGCATTTTCTCCGGGCACTCCGATTTCCTCCCACATCCCAAAAACATGGATGCAGGTTAATTGAGGACTCTAAATTGCCTGTAGGTGTGAATGTGAGTGTGAATGGTTGTTTGTTTCTATGTGCCCTGTGATTGGCTGGCAACCAGTTCAGGGTGTACACCGCCTCCTGTCCGATGATCGCTGGGATAGGCTCCAGCACGCCCGCGACCCTAGTGAGGAGAAGCGGTTCAGAAAATGGATGGATGGATGGATGGATTTTGCTGATGATCACACACACACACAATAAAAACCCTCTTCCCCTCTGTACTGATATGTGTTGACAGGAAGATGATGGAGGTGTGTGGGGATGCAGAGAGTCGTTTGGCATCTGAACTGATGCAGCACGAGCTACAGCTAGAGAAAGATGTCCTAGATCCTCTCAGCCAGCTTGCAGAGGTCAGCAACCTCAAACAGCAGCTTGTTATAAATCAAATTTCTTAACGCATTTAGAGATATGTTTTGCACATGTCTCAGTATGGTGGTGTTATACTATTTAAATCCGAAAAACTCCTGTTGAAAAAAAAAAAAAAAAAAAACACGTCAACACACACATCTGTTTCTCTTCTATACAGGTTAAGATTTTTGGCTGACAGCCAAGAAAATAAATAATTTGGGTTTTTTTTTCTGGTAGGTGGACATTCCCAACATTCTGAAACAGAGGAAACAGTTGGCCAAATTGGTGCTGGACTACGATTCTGCCAGAGCGAGGTTTGACTCATCACTATTTAGTTAGTTTCTGAATAATGTTCAATGCTTAGGTTATATAGGTTAAATCATATTGATTCCTTAATAGTTGCCATCTAGGACGAACATTTGCACAGAACACCTTAATGTCAGGTTTTCATTTAGTATACGAATATGGAGCTGCTTATCTATCCTCTCTCTCATATGAAACTTTGCATCATGATAATAGAGGGCTTCTGTTCCTCACTTATGAAGTTGACATTGTGGTGTCATGGAAAAAGCTTGATTCCATGTGTGTCTTTCTATGTCCAAACACAGATGGTTGCAGGCAACCAAGTCAATAATCTCAGGAACAAACACTCAAGCACTGACAGCCAAGGCTGACCTACTCAAGGAGGAAGTGGACGAGGCCATGAACAAAGTGGAACTTTGCAAGGTATCAAAGATTCTGTGTGGAAATGAGCTGCTTCAATGTGTTTATGGTAATCTCCAGTTTCCATCCATTTTGGCATAATACAGCTGTTGAAAGTGTCTCTCAGATTGCATTCACATGACAACTTTGACAGCCTTGTATACTGGTAGATCAGGTGAGTCTTAAACGAATATGCAGGCCGGCAGTCTTTTATAGCCTCTGTAGCCTGGTCAAACATTTCGACTGTGAAAAGGTTATTTTAGCAGCAAATGAACATTCCAAGACCTTTTGGGCCTTCGACCAAGTTTACTGACGCACCCGGATGTCTCAAAATGCCCCGTCAGCTCCCGCACGCATGTGTCTTGAGCTATTGAAGTTGTTGATCGGTGTGTTTTAGTGTCGCTCTACTGTAAGATGCATGTCAGGTTTTCTGCTCAGGAAGCGTACGAGCATTGTGTTTCCCCCTCATCTTTTTCTCCTACAGGAGGGTTTATGACTCACATAGTCAAGTTGCTGCGCACCAAACCAAGTGCCACTTCAAATATTTTTTAACTGGTACCCTATTCTTCTGGAAAGCTACTGTGTACTGGCATATCCTCACTTTTCACCTTGTGTTTCTCCTACCAGGACCAACTTGCTGCAGACATGTATAGTTTCTTCTCAAAAGAAGGAGACTATGCCTGTTATTTCTTAACGGTGAGTGCAGTGAGTCAACACTCTTGACAAGTGAAAAATATGTTTGCATGGATTCCGTGGGAATGCCCGCAGCTGTCGTGTCACTTTAAAACAGAGCGCAGACCAGGCTCTCTTTTCTGTTCGGTTTGTCTCATTCTGCAGCCTTCATCATTTTCTCTTCTTCTTTTCTCTTCCTGTAGCTTCTTGAAGCTCAGGCCGAATACCACCGAAAATCTCTCACTTTACTGGAGAGTGTCTTGCCAACCATCCAGGCTCAGCAAGGTAAAGGACATTGCTAAATCCATGTTCCCAATGTAACAGTAAACAATGCACCTTTGCTAAAGAACATTTTTTTTTTTTTTACCAAAGTCACTCTGTCACAATATGAGACCTTGTTCTGTGTAGTGGGAAGCAATCCACACGTTTGCGCACATGCACACTCCTTCCACCCATTACAGCCTCCCTCCTTTGCACATTATCTGACACAGGCGTAAACACAAAACATTTGCACAATCAGTCCTGCTGACTTAGTACTTCACCTCAACTGTTGACCCCACAAATCTGCTGCCCAGACCAATTCCAGGCCACACCACCATGACAGTCAGATGTTAGATATTGTTGTTTTATGTCTCTTTGGATAAGAAACGGTGTAAATGGAATCGGGATGTCAAAAGTCTTTACATTGCATGTCATCTCTTGCTGTATCGTCATAAGGAAATTCACATTTTATGTTCAGATTCTTGGATTGAGAAGCCTGCCTTTGGCACTGCGCTCGATGAGCACCTGAAAAGGAGTGGGAGGGAGATTGCCCTGCCCATAGAGGCCTGTGTCATGATGCTGTTAGAGACTGGGATGAAGGAAGAGGTAATTGAGCCAAAACAAACTGCTGAATTCAAGCCGGTAGACATTTAAATGAATTTTAAATATAGTAATGTTGCATTCATTTGGTATTATCAAGTGCATTGAATACCGGACTTTAGGTACAATACCCCAATTGTGTACCAAGACACTTTAAAGTTCATCGATTAGCATCTGAATGAGCTGAGCATGCAAGTTAGGTCAATGTGTACCATTCCAAATCATACTGTTGTTGAATTCAACCCACTGTTTGTGGCTTACATTGCAGGATTGGTCAATTATGTACTTAATTCAGCTGTCAAAAACAGCAATGCAGTTTTAAAACATGAATGAAAACATGAAAATCTATTTTCCCCCTAATTTTATTCCTGGTTTCCACTCACAAATGATTTTTGGAACTCCCTTTCAAAGACCCACCTGTGTCACATTTAGCAATTGTTTTGTGACCTAAAAAAAAAAAATAATTCCTGTCATCAGTCAATTTAAACCATAACAGATGGTAACAAGGTGCTTTCATTGTTTTAAGATGATCTTGCTGCCAGTTAATTTCCCCCTCTGTATTTTTAAAGCATAGAATGAGTTTACGTTTGCTCAAAACCCGACTGCTCACCGGTTTGTTCTGCTGCCTTAAGTAAAATAAGTGCTGGCGTAGCTCATTAAAACTCACACGGAGCTGTGGTCCCTATTTACAACACCACAAACTGAGATCAAGCTTTAACTAGCTTGTTCACGTGTAGGTTGGCACAGATGAGCGGATTCCCACAGCTAGCCACGCCACCAGCATGCTGATTGATGAAAAGGTGGCGCTGTCCCTTCCTGAAAACAAATTTAGCAAACAATAGTCGACTTTTCTCCTGCTCATAATTCACATTTGTAGCTGTTAGTCTGCTTGTACAAGAAAGAAAGAGTTTGAACAGAAAAGCCCTTTTCAATATCCTGTTGAGTCTGGTCCGTGCGCTAATGGAGTGAAGACTGCCTTTGTGTGTGTGTGTCAATGTAAAGAGTGTGCTGTGCTGCAACTCGTAGTTGGCAGTGCATACACTTTTTTTGTTTGTTTGCGGGCGCTCATAGCCATCACGTTTTGTTTGTGTGTGTGTGTGTGTGTGTGTGTGTGTGTGTGTGTGTGTGTGTCAGGGTCTATTCAGAATTGCAGCTGGGGCATCCAAACTAAAGAAGCTAAAGGCGGCGCTGGACTGTTCCACCTCACAATTGGAGGAGTTCTACTCTGACCCCCATGCTGTTGCTGGTATGAACCGAACCAGAACTGTATTTGCTGGTGTAATAGCAACCTGAAATACATGTGGACATGCAATTTCAGGAGCACTGAAGTCCTACCTTAGGGAACTGCCTGAACCTTTAATGACCCACCAGCTTTATGATGAATGGACCCAAGCATGCAGGCAAGGCTCCTATTTTAAAACAAACACATGACATGAGCACAAAGTCATGTCTAAGGTGGGGAACACACAATGATTATCAACAGCTTATCCATTTTTTTGTGAGACCCCGCACCTGACGAGAAACAAATCAGCATATGTGTGCTTATGGCTAGACTTTTATGCTATCAAAACAATGTTTTCCCATATCGTCACTAACTTTATGAGGTGATGGATGGGGAATATCTTCTTCAAATCTGTTACCCTCGCTGTTAATGCTCCTGGCTCCTTCATCATTGGTAGATGTGTACCCTGGTTAAGATGTGCTCTTTCATTGGTTCAGTTTATCAGATCCCGACAAGAGGCTTCAGGCTCTATGGATTGTATGCGATAAGCTACCAAAGAACAACAAAACCAACTTGAGGTAACCTCGCCCTTAATCCCCAAAATGCCTTACTATGGTATCTAACTGTGTAGTTTGTTTGACATTGTTGTTAACATGTTAGGTATCTGGTAAAGTTCCTCGCTAAACTGGCTCAGGACAGCGAGGTAAACAAAATGACTCCCAGCAACATTGCCATTGTCCTTGGACCCAACCTGCTCTGGGCCAAGACTGAAGGGTGAGTATGTGTCCACGATAATTAAAAGACGTGTTTGTGATATTCAATGATGCAGTTAGCATTTTATTTACTTTATAAAAGTGTTAAGCAATGTTTTTTTTGTTTCACACGGACACCTAGGAGTTTGGCAGAGATGGCTGCGGCTACGTCTGTACACGTGGTGGCCATCATAGAGCCCATCATCCAGCATGCTGACTGGTTCTTTCCTGAGGGTAAGCGCAGGGTTTTCTCTTTAAAACTGTCATTAGATCTCAAGGCAGACAAGTTTGGACTTAGCTACTTGACACCAGGAATAAATAATGACTGCTTTGAGAGTTTAAATTGTTGATGCTAAATTGCTAACAATAAACAAGTAATGTAAAGTTTCATAGGAGGAGCAGCTCCCAAGTTTCACGTGAACACCTACCAATTTTTAACATCGTAAGCGATTTTTTTCATGTTGTGTCGGCGGCAATTGGAACACACAGAGCAATTTCATTCATTGTTTGATTGAAGAAGATAAAGCATTTTATCATAAAATGTGACATGTATTATTGGCCTAAATTTGGAGAGACACTTGAAAATCTTAAGTTAAAAGTTTAAGACCATGACTCGAAGTCTTTACTGGTTGCAGCAAGACTGCATTAAAAAATGTTTTTGGAAATATTACCTCTTATCTTGCAGATGTGGACTTCAATGTGTCTGGCATGTTTGCAATGCCTGTACCCTCATCCAACCACAACAATCATCTGGATCATGACAGTGGCACAATTGAGCGGAAGAGACCAGGCAGTTTGGTGGGACCAGAGACAGACTCAAGCCGCAAAGACAAGTAAACATCTCCAGTGTTGTTTGCTCCCCATTTTTTTTTTAAATAGCATTTAACATTAACCCAGTTTGCTTTCCTGGCTTTGATTTGTGCTTCCTGAATGTTGGACTCACGGGTGATTAGAGTTCGTACACTAATATTATTTCTATTTCTAGCTCACATTTTTATATCTAAAATATTTCTGGTGTTTTTGTGCTAATCCTACTCACCCTTTGTTTGTTTTCTGTATTCAAGATGATTTTTTTTCTCCTGGTGTAATCATTGTTCTTCTGATCAGTCCTGTGGTGTTCTCTGTTTGTCTCCTTCACTTTCTCACCGTTGCCCTCCCCCCAGTAACACCTCTAACAAGCACTCGGACCACACCCTCCGTAGAGGCAGTACCACTTTAGGTAGAAAGCAGCACACCTCACCTGCCTTCCAGCCCCCTTTACCCCCTGTGGAGGCCCCGGGGCAGGGACAAGGCGTCGGGCAGGTCCCGCAGTCCTCGGCCGAGCCCCTGGCGCAAGCTCCACTGGGGGCGGAGGGGCCCGACAGCCCCCATAGTTTGGCTCAGGGTCTCGCTGCACTTGCTGCCGCTCAGCAGCTTCTAGCGCAGCATACGGAGGAGCTCAGGTAAGAGCTGCTTCACTGCCGATGCTGTCTGGGAGGGAGAGGGACATCTTATTTATTATAAGTCGGTCAAACTTTTGTCATTTTGTGTTCTCAAAGCTTGATCCCGAGTGTGTGTTTTCTTTCACTATTACTCATCTTGCAGGGACAACATGTCTGCTGTCATTTTGTGCAATCACTCAATCCTTTCCTCTGCTTAATCACTCTAATCCACAGATAAACTATTTATAAAAGGAGGCAGGATATTGTCGTGTGACTCAGGGTTTCTTGTTTGGTAACATTCACATTCAGACAGATAAAAACAATCCTAAGGGTTGGATGGCCTGTGGTGGCAACCTCCCAGGCTCATTCACTGGTACACCTTTATTCATAAAGCAATTTTTGGTTTCCTTCCCTCCTCCGATCTCTGTGTTTTTATCAGGCAGAGAAGTGCCATACAGTCGGACACTGTTTGTTGCATTCTCAGTACCTCTTTATGGTCTCTTTTCCAAACGCTCGGACATAAATTGAGAGAGGGGTCTTCAGGTACTCTGCCCTCTCAGCATGGAATCTCTTGCTGGCATCCTTAAATGTTTTTATCCATCTAAAATGAAAGAGGCATTGCCAGGGACATTTACTCAACTTCAGACAGTTTCAGAGTTTTATTTGAGAAGAGGCCTTTAGTTGTTAAAATGTGTGTGTGAGGCTTGTTTTTTTTATTTGCCATTCTAATGGACGACAGAACCAGCCATTATTTGGGGTATAAGATGTATTGGTCTGTTTTCCCCTGTTCACGCTGGTACCAATGCTGGTTGTGAGCTAGAGCCAAAATTAGGTTTGTATTTTTTTGAATACCTTAATGGCAGCATGGTCTCCTGCTGGTTAGGACATCTGCCTCACAGTTCAGGGGTTTGGAGTTCGAATCTCTGTTCCGGCCTTCTGCTATTTAGTTTGCATGTTCTCATCGTGCTTGGATTGGTTTTCTCCGGATACCACGTCATCCTCCCACATTCCAAAAAAACATGCATGTTAAGAAGAATTGAACACGACAAGCATACAGACGCGAGGCTAACACACAGGCGCAGCTTTTACAGTGTCTATGGAAATATTAGGGTACTTTGATTATTTACATCTCAGCTGTGATTATCTGGAGGCTACAGGTAGGGGAATGAATCAGAAACTGTGGTTCTTCAGTTTCATGAACCGTCCTGCACGTGCGTGGTTCAGTATTTGAACACATGATGCCCAATGCACCTAATGATTAACTTTCTCTTTCCTTTCTCTCCATTTAGCAACCCAAAGCTGCGTGACCCCACAACTGCGCCAACCCCCCTTATCCAACGGAACGGTTCTGGAGCAGGGAGCCAGGCTGCCAGCCAGATGGGCACAGGGACCAGTCCGCATACGATGCGCAGAGGTCAGGGCACAAAGCACATATAGCACTAAAACAATCACTAGTTAGTACACTGACCAGCTGTAACAATACGACCCCGGCACAGTCTAATGAAATGTAATAGAAGAACTGTATGAGAAAATATGCCTATTTAAATTGCGTCTTGTCGAATATTAAATACCGTGATGACTACTTTAAAATCACATCTTCGTTTAATTATTTCCTATCAGTAGGTGACCCTAATAGGCGGTCGTAAAAAAAAAAAAAAAAAAAAAACATTAAACACACGCTCAAAAATCTGCGATAAAGCATCTGCGTGAACAATGAACCGTGATATAGCGGGGGAACACTATAGTGGCGATTCGGCAAATTGCCAATTCATTCTTTACTAATGACACTCTGAACTTTGTGGAAACTTGTCTGCCTATCATAAGCAGACAGGAACATAAACAGTAGACTCATAAGTTGTTCTTCATTTTTCTTGTGAATAGGCACAATCTAAAAAGTAACCAATGTTCCTCCATCAATCTCCAGTTATCAAGAAACAGGCGCCCGCTCCCCCCAAGCCACCAATCCCACCGCCCAGCCAGCCCTACACCTCAGTCAACTCATCGCAACCCCTAAGTCCCCCTCCAAGACCCCTGTCCGGCCACTCACCCACTTCCCCCACGTCCCCCAACTCTCAGCCATACAGCACGCCCCGGCGTCACTCGAGTAACCAGCCGCCGATCCAAGCCCCCAGCCATCCGCCCCCAGAGCCGCCGACACAGGCCAGTTCTCCCAGTCAGCTCGTCGGGGACCCACAGAGCGCGGACCCCTCGCCGCCGGACTCCCCCAGCCCTCCGGACACCCCCCCGCTCCCCGCCACCCCCGGCCCGGACGGTGCTCAGGTCGCCCCCGCTTCCCCGTCCCCCTACCAGACGGGCTCGCTACCCCGCCCGCGGCCCGTCCCCAAGCCCAGGAACAGGCCCACCATACCTCCGCCCCCGCAACCCAACCCTGTGGCCAACGACACCAACGGGATCTGCACCACTGCTTACAAAATGATGGGTGAGCGTCTTTTCTCACTTGATCTTTTCTCCTCCCGCTCGACTACTAATGGTCACATGTGCGTTGTAACACTTCTGCAGGGTAAAGAAGCTCGTGTGAGAGGTTTGTCGTTCACTGACATTTACACTTTGTGTCCACCTCATCACTGCCTCCATTCGACACCGCCTGCTGCCTCTTTTTCATGTATTACGTATCACAAGCTGACACGCAAGCTCCATGCTGCACATGACTCATGTAACTGACCGATTTCCAAATGTGGGGCTGAAAAAAAGAGAAAAATGTGGGGCTGTTTAGAGAGAGTCTTTTTATTATTATTTGTCTTATAATTGTAGTATTCTCAGCATGAAGCATGTGCAGCCCTGACGTGTACCAAATTTCCTCAATAGTGGCCTCCACTCCAATAATACTGTACACCATATTTGTGTGCATATATTGTCTGTGTATGTATGTATATGTTTTTTTATTTGGGGGGATAAGCTGTACAGGGAATGGATGGATAATTATTATTAAAATATATTAAAACATTTTTTTTACAGTGACCTCCACACTATACAAACAGTATATTTAATGTATTTTTTTGTTTAAATAATATAATGGCCTGCAATGTTTTAAATGTAACTAGTTAGTGGCCTCCACCTAAGTTTGTTTTCTCTCTCTCAATTAATGGTGGCCCCACTCTATTATGTACAGTGTTTTTGTTTTATTTAAAAAGTAATGTTTTTAAAATTTCTTTTTTCGTTGTTGTAATTTTGTAAAATACTTTTTGTGTGTAAATTTAGCAATTAATCTCTACTCCAGTAGGTTACTTTTAAATTTGTCCTTTACTGTATTTTTTTTCCATTTGTTTTAGTTAGTTAAATAGTGGCCTCCAATCCAATATATACAGTATTATTTATTACAGAAATAATAGTGGCCTCCTCTTTGTATTAATGTAAAAGAAAGCCCTCCAATTCGTGCCCAAATTAATTTAAAGGTATGTCATCCACTAGAATCAATAAATGCCACAATTCGAATAGAGGCCTCCTCCTCTATACCCTCAGGAATATTAAAGCAGGTGGTCCCACTAGGTAGCTGTAATTATCTTCACTACTCTACCCCACTTATCAAAGTAAACGTCTTTCGCACAATACACACTGTCGGCAGAGCAGACGTCGCATCGGTAAAGCTGAAGTTCAAATTAAACTGTCTTCCAGTAAATAAAGGAGACTATCATTTTACATTTAATGTCCTGCACACCTATATTACTTGGCCACTCTCTGAGGAAATACAGTATTTATAACCCAATACACTGATACACATTCATCTGGTGTGTGGTCACAAGTCACATCCCTCACTCTTTTCTTCTTTTGTCCCCTCATCTCACTTCCTGTCATTGCTTGTTGTCACTCCAAAGCCAACAGCGCCACCCGCTGTTAGAACTCGTAGTATTGAAGCCCTTGGAAAATACGACTCCAGCTCCCCTGGATGCAATCATTACAGCAGCGTTCCAATGGGAAAGCTGTTTGAGCATGTATTCCATATCCTTGATATCCAGTCCACTAGTACACTCTCTTTTTTTCTCACTAGTAAGACAACTACATGTTTTATATATATATATATCTATATATAGATATATATATAGATATATATATATAGAGATATATATATATATATATATATAGATATAGATAGATAGGACAAAGAGTGTACTAGTACATGGACCTTAAACTGGATATTGAGCAAATTCTCAAACGGCTTTCCATACACTCATGCTGCTCTTTTTCATCTTTGTCATCAGGGGCCTTTTATTTATGTCACATGGGGATGAATTGGTAGTTTGGGAACAGACTCACTGGTGGACTATACGTATACGCAGCATTGTTTTCCCATATGAATTGTGCGTGCGCAGTGTCCGCGTTTAAGTCTGTTCTGATGTGTTGTCTTTAGACCCGGCCATGTCCTTCAAAGGGCTCAGTCGGACTCTGGTGCCTGAGTTCAACGTGGACCAGCAGCCGGCGCCTGTGTCCTCGCCGCCGCCTCCCAAAGACTGCGAGCTGGACAGCGAGAGCACCGTCCTATAAAGGAAGGACGCACACTTCCTCTTTTTATACACACACACACACACACACAAATACACACTTGGGGGTTCTGTTTGCTGTCTTTTTCTGCTTTTTCCCAAACATTGTACCAACCATCCATGCAAATCCTTCATTTTATGTCGTAGTCGTTGCGAAAACTAATATCAGTTAGTTGAGGGGAAAAACAAAAACGAAGGACTGCAATAATGATGAGATACTTTGGGATTTTTGGTGTGAGTTTTTTTTTTTTTAAATGTTGAAAATGGCCTTAGAACATAAAATGACAAAGGTATTCTTAAGCAGGTGGAACCAAAAACTTAAAACGGTGACTGCAGGTTTCCAGTCATCTCAAACACTCTATTTACTTTTTTTTTTCCTCCTCCATCCTTTCTCTCGCTCTTCTATTTATTTACCCAGCGAGTTGAAACACGCGCTCACACACACAGACACACACACACACACATTCCCTGTGGCTCAACACGCTGCAGTCACCACATGTAAATAAAGCCTTAATAGGATGGAAGCGTTTTTGAATTACTGCGTGGAACGCCAATGGAAAGCCCTTTGAGCATTTATCCATAATATCCAGCACTATTACACTCTTCTGCGTCGCTATTAAGACAATTCAGCGCACTAGTAGAACGACTACACAGCCTTCCACTATTTTGACATTTTGTTTGCACGCTAATAAGACAAGTTTAGCATAGTATTAGGACAACTACATACTACTACTTAGTGGTGAGGCAAAACTAGTGCCCTAGTTGACATTCACGCATTACTCGTACTACTAGTGAGGCCCTGGACTAATGGAGGACCAACTAGCGCACAGTTTTGCCTCATTTGAGTTTTTATTTGATATCTTTGATATCCAGCTCAATATCTGTGTACTAGTATGCCCTTTGTCCTCACTAGTAGGACGACTTCAGCATACTAATAGGACAACTACGTTGCTAGTCTGGAAAAAACTGCGAGTGTGCATTTTAGTGCTACTAGTAGGGTCTGAAGGCACTACTGTGTGACACATGCCTATTAGTCAGGCCTAGCAGTGTCTCTTGAGCAGCACAGTAGTTTACTGTTAAGGTTTAATTGTATACCAGTAGGCCAAAAGTGGCACTAGTAGTAGAAAAATACTTTACTAGTAAGACAATTTTGTTTCTTGTAGTACTAGTCACACACAGTTGTCAACTAGTGCAGTTTATGCCTCACTAGTAACACGTAGCTGTCCCACTGGTGTGCCAAAGTTGTCCTACTAGTGAGAGCAAAGAGTATACTAGTACATGGACATACAACTGGATATCTAAAATACAAAGTATAGCTCAAACAGCTTTCCATAAACTTCTCTTTTGTTGTGTTACTGCAGTATTTGCGAGAAGCTGTCTTGGTGTTTCAGGGATGTCATACGAAGGTGTGGTGTGCACGTGCGGTCTTCTTAAAACGTGTGGCGGTTGTTTCAGGGCAGTTCCGAGCGCATGTAGTGGGGTTCACCGCCCTCCCCGAACCTCAACGCAGTCAGTATTTTTTTTTTATTTTTTTTTTTTTTTTTGCGCATGATGAATGTAAGCGGAAGGATTTGCCTCTTCGTCTGAAGCTGATGTTGCACATGAGCACAGGCCATGGAACGACCACATTTTTTTCTTTTTACTCCCCACCGAGCTGGGAACACAAAATGCTGTGTCACCTCAGTAGTGACGTGTGGGACAAATATTTTATCGAATGGATGAGATTCTTCTCTTTCTCTGGCTTGCGCTCTCGTGTAATGCAGAGGTCCAGTTCCCAGAGAACTGACGCGCAAAATGGTACCAATGGAGAAAGTCTTGGATGTTGCAGTTGCCCTGGAAATATGTGATTTTTCTTTCTCCTCCCCCTGAGACAATCAAATGTTCCCTTTTCCCCTCTCTGCTCCTGTGACTCAATGCCTTCTACACATTTCCCCACTCCCCTTCCCTGCACATCAAGACCAACAAATGCCATTAAACTAGAAGTGATGATGCTGCGTTTTTAAGCTCCATAGTTTTGTATGTTTGTCGTCCAGTGAGCTGAAATATGGAATATGTTATATGAATGCTTGGTTATACATCCTTTCCAAAGAAAATAAAGTATATGAACTATATTTTTACAGTTTGTATTTATGTGCAATCAATAACAGTATTTGTAAAAAAAAAAAAAAGCTTTTGCTTATTTAATTGTACATAGTATAAGTGTTTATTATTGTGTAATGCAAATGCACATTCTCCACATATCTTCAATTAATAGTACTTTATTAATTATATTAGCTGTCATTGACATAGAAGAAACATTACTTTTCTAAAGAATTCTTAACTCCATTCATGGTTAGGAATTGTTAAAAAAAAAAAAAAAAAAAAGTTCCAGAATTAACATAGTATGTTCTTTGTCGTAGGCTTGTGTTGCTTGGGCCAAAAGTACAAATGAAAGACGATCAACTTAATTAAAACAGATTAGTAATTATAATTGTCTTTAAATTGACACAAATACTTTTTTTTTTTTTTTTTTTTCCAATGATTGTGGTTTGAATAAGGAGGCGTTATTTACTTTGGAGAATGATATTGTTTTATAGATCAAAAACATTGGAGAGAAAAAAAAAGCATCAACTCAAACATGAGTGTCAAACAATCACAAGATTTCTACTGAGAACACAAAACAAACAAAAAGGGAAAATAAACTTGCCCAAAATAAGGAGAGTATGATCATTTTTTTAAATGAAGGTTGATTGCTACCACCTGCATATGTTCAAATGTCACCTGCACCAACATGCAACCATTTTAGACTAGAAACACAGTTACAATACTTAGCAGCAGTTCTGGTTGCATTTTACCAGAGATAACACTCTACTTTGAAAGCTGTGCAACACTGCAAATACTTTTCAACGACAAAATGGAAACCAGAGCTGAACCCGAGCAGTCATGATGAAAACAATCAGGAGTGCATAGCCAAAATGTGAATTTACAATCTCAATAATACAACACAGAGTACACCACAGCTACTGGTACACTGTGGATGAGTCATGAGGTCACCATGGCAACCAGAAAAGCACTTTACAACGGATCATTTACAGGTCCTTCATTCGGGTAACACCCATTTATACAAGCAGAGCTTTGTAGTGGTTAAGAGCCAGAAGCTTCAAGAAATTTCATCAGTCTGTAGTGATGCAAATAGACAGCTAATGATCAAATCCTTCACTATTCTGTTATAATACTGGACTGAGTCATCTGAAGTGGGCCAAAAATGAAATTAAGTGGACCACATTTGCTCCTTCTAACAAAGGAATTATTTTTTGGAAAAATTAGCTTAGGGCCCACATGGCTAGCCTTGGCCAGGTGATGCGAACAGTGCTTTTCTATAAAAATAGTAATTGACTTTTTTTTTTTTTTTTTTTCAACCAACTACAATGAGTTCATTATTTTCAATAATTTATTGCAAATTATTTTGCAGATCCCCAAGGTATGGCTCGCACATGCCAATTTGAGAACTACTAACCTATAAATGGCTACAAGCTAAGCTACAACAAAATAACTGTCCTAGTTTTAACTTCACATTCTCAAACAGTCTACGTCTTTGCTAAATCCTTACAACGTGCCAAAATATAAACTTTTTACAATCTTACAATAAATATCTGTAGCTATCTATGCTAAGTCTGTCGTAGTTTAAAATATTTAATAGATTGGTCATTTCTACAAGTGCTGATTTTTGGGACAGCTCTACTGAGCACCTGAAATAACAGCTTTCCTCCACACGGGGGCACCCCAGATCCCTTGTATGGGTGCTGTAGTTCCTTTTCTGCTGGAGAAGAAGTGGCGCTGCACATTTTTGGGGGGGGGGAGCATCACCACATGGGATTTTATTTTTGGCACTTCGGCTGTGGAGATTGGACTATGTTGTGTCTACCAGGCCAGAGGGGAGGACAGTCTGGGGCTTCTGGGGTTTTCGGGGGTCTGGTTCTCATTGAGGGCCCTCTGTAAGAACAAATGAAGAACCCGTTATTTAAACACATAGCATTATCTTGCGTATTCGCAACACGCTATTTGCGAACTTGCATAGTCACAGTGTTTTGGGGGCAACATATTCTGTTATTTGCGGAAAAACACCTATTTGCTTTTTTGGTCTCAAGCTAAAACCATGTCTTATCGAAAAATTTTGCTTTGGCGCCATCTTGTGTCATTTTGGTTAACCCTAAATGTATTACAAACTATGGCGGAATCTTTACTTTTAAGAAATAGATGGCTTACAGGTGATTTGTTTTTGGAAAGAAATGCACCAGAAGTGCAAGAATGTGTGCCTTTAAGAGGTGTAGCCTGGTGGGGTGGCTTGTGACATCAGAAGGATGCGACGTGTGAGTGTCTAGGCGGGAGCTGTGGCTTACAGCAGCTGCTGCATGAGTCTGCTCATTGTGTTTTACTGTTCTCCCGGCATTCAATAAATGGCTAAAGTGCATCGGTGACTGGCTAACGGACTAAACCCTTTCCCATATGCAAGTATATTGTAAAAAAACAATCGCTTAAAAAAACGAGCAATGACCCGCGATATAGCAGGAGAACCCTACTGTCATACAAATTTTCATGGTAATTACCGCCTGACTAGGAATGCATTAGCATAGGTTAGCAATAGACTTTTGTACTGATTTGTGTTTTGTCAGAGCGAATCTCATAAACCGAAGATAGATCACCAGCAAAAACCCAACTGTTCTGATCCACCCCCTCACCTCAAATTTGGAAACAAACTCTGCAAAAATGGCAAAAAAGGAATCGGTGCTGGTGGACTTGCTGTCTTCTCCAAAGAAGGAGGCCACTTTGGTGAACTCCTCCATTGCTCGGCTCTGCAGAGACTCCAAAGACTGGATCGCAGGGTGGCTGTTTTCCAGGAAACTCTGTTGGATGACACAAAGTACAACATGAACATGTCACATGTTGTTGCAGGGTGAGAGACATTGACTCTTTGAGGGAAAATGTCATAATGTCATCGAAACTGTTTGCCCATGTTGAGATCTCGACTGCTGTTACAAATAAAATTGTGACTACAACAAATGTGTGTTTTGCTATTCTAGTTGGCGTACACTCATGACAGAAGCAAAGTGGTCCTCAGAGGTAAGTGGGATCTTCAGACACGCCGCTCTGATGTCCTGGATGGTGGCGTGAAGGTCGCTCAGCTCTGTGGTCACCACCCTCTGGTTCACTGGAGAAACAAGAGTAACGGCTTGAAATTCTGCTTAAAATGTACTTAGCTTGTTCTGCTGCCTTGATGGATTCAGTGCGTCGTACCCTTGGCTGCCAGAGGCACTGTGGTGAGGTCTCTGGAAAAGTTGAGCAGCTCTGGGAAATGTTGGTGCAGAGACTTAGCCAGAATGTGGAGGAAGGTTAATTTCCCATCCACAGTTTTGGTCGTGCTGAGCTAGCAGAAGCAATAAAACGATCAGACAGGATAGATCGATCCAAACTCCGGAGAGATGAAAGATGAGCCCGTCCGTACCTCGGTGAGGAAGTTGATCTTAAAACTGGTCGTCTTGTGGCTCTTGGGTTGGCCGTTGTTGAGGTAATTCCCCATTGCAAGTACAAACTGTGCAATAGAGAGAGCTCGTAAGCATTAAAGTTTGTCAAATAGAGCAGATCTATTGTAAGACTTTATTAGTTCCACAATGGGAACGTTCTGGTTTTACAGCAGCGAAGTGGACAGGATCAGTACAAAAGAATAATAACACAGTAATCCGACGTTTATTGCGTTCCAGAAAACTCCTGCAAAAGACAAAATCTGTGAAGTAGCGACTAATTATTTACTGCATATTCATATAAATGTATACATTTCATATAGGCAAAGACAGGAACTTTGCTGGCTAAACCGTGAGGCAATGTGCCTCTAAACAACAGCCTCGGCGTTATAGGCAGCGCAAAGCCTCATGGTCCTTGCTGCTGCTTCCCAGAATCCCTTGCTGTGCTCTTTTCAACTACAGCTTGTACAAAATCAAGCTCTCTTTACTTGCATTTGTTCCATATGCTCCCTAATGGGTCCTACTCCTTGTACTGTCCATGACCATATACATATGGATAAATAATATACTGTATGAAGAGAATACTGTACTATATTATTCATACAATATATGCAGATGTTATTGTGAACAAATAAGAGTAAGCATAGGCAGCAGCATTATATTGTGTGTGTGTAGTTTTACGTGAATGGAAGAACGTCTGATGGTTTTCACCTCGAGGATTTTGGCCAGTTTCTTGCTGGTCTTCAGCTCCACGGAAGCCTTGTAGATGTAATCAAAGGCCACCTTCAACTCCTCCGTCCTCTCCTGCAGCGTGGTCTTAAAGTGGAGGCTCCTAAGGCGGGTCTTGTACTCAGGTACCATCAGCATCTGGACCAGGGCACCGCTCGTGTTGCATCGATTCCAAATTTTGTTTCTTGTTAGCGTTAGGTAGTAGTTACCTGGAAAATGAAGTGGTCAGGCTCGCTCAGTTTGGCCGGGTCCTGGTCGAACCGCTCGTATTTTTTGACCTCGTCCTCGTCGGGGGCGTAGAGCAGCAGCTGCTTGATGTGGGCGGGCTCCAGCCTGTCCGTGGTCATGTCCATCAGGACCTGGCGAAGCTCGTCGGGGGAGAGCTTCAGATGGGCGATGAGGATGGCTGTGAGAAGGAGTCGGTTGACAATTCAATTGAGGGTTGTCAATCATACATGTAAGAATGATGGCTTGTTAATGGTGGAAGCCTCTGGGAAGTTCTTCCAGTCTCGAGGCGAAAATTGGCAGGAGTCCCTCGGTCGCCATGGCAACTATTAGGGCTGTTGATCACTCACATTATGGAGCGCTAAAATAGCTGGCTACAGCCAGCACTAATACCAATAAGCTTTCAAAAGCACTGTAACTAACCATCTGTAACTAACCAAAGCGATACAACAAACAGCTGTGCCTTCTGCTGTCGCCATGGCAACATATGGCTTCCATTGGAAACCTTTTGAATACACCAACTTTATCAGGTACACGCACGTATTCTAATGATAGCCAAGAAAAGAGACAGATCATGTTATATTATTATGTCCAATACGTATACCCACATGGTTCATATTAAAATTATGATTCAAGACACTGAAAGGTTTGTCTATTATTAAGCAAGCAGTAAACAGGCAGTGCAGTAGTAGAAGTCAAAACATTATAAACACCTTTTATTATCATGCAGTGCAGTTCCACAGCAATAAACAATGTTATTATCTTTGCAGCACAGCTCTTGTATTAGATGTACTGGATCAGTAGAGAAAAAAAAAAATCCCAGCAAATGTGGAGGTAGTCTAACCAAGCAGGATATCTTTCATGTATGTTAATGGTTTTCTTTTGCAGAAGGCTTCACTCACAGGCATTGTAGGCTTTCTTGTGAGACAGAATCTCCACAATGTCTTTCTTTTTAAAGTTCTCGGGCAGGAAGGTCGGCTCTGGTGGAGACACTGGTAATTAAACAACAGTGTGAGGATGAGTTCTCCAGGCAGCGGGGATCGATAAGACACACACACGCTCCTATATACAGTAACACAGACACACACATTCCAGGATGATACATTAATAACACAGTTCTGTCGCGTGACACTCTTGAGGCCAAGGTTCACTGACTGAACTGTGTTATCGGTGAACTCGAGGCGGGCGAAAGCGGTGCCTTATGGAGAGTGGATTTGAAGACAAGGTGAATGAAGCAGGCATCATCTACATGACTGATATGACTGTAAAAGTACAGGCAAAACAAGGTCAATAAAAACGTACAGCAACATCCCAATTCTAGAAAAATAATAGTGGACAATAGAACTAATAAAAATAGTACTGTGTTTACACTTCTACAAAACCAGAATTTAACTTACAACAATACAAACAGTGTGTTCAAATAGTGTGAGAGGCAACTGCGATGAGATGATGACGACAATCCAGAAAGATGAGAGGACATCCACAACAACTTACTGGATCTGCGTTGAGTACCAAAGTGCAGATCAAGGTCCAAATATTTCACCATGTCGGTGAGCTTGTCGTAGTCGGAATCCTCTCCGAGCTGAACAAAGAGAGGGACACGTTGTACTCTTCAGTGGGAATATTCGTACAAATGCTCAGCATGAGTGTGACCTTTGCGACGGTACAAGCTGCTCTTGTCTTTTAATTCTGTTTGACAAACACGTGCTTGTTGTGAAGCTGCCGTGACTCATCAGAGGCAAGTAACGTAGGCGGGTTTGGGATAAAGAACTCTTCACTGTAAAATATGTGTGTGTGAGTGCGAGCGTGTTGTATTCTAGCATGCGGGAAGAGCCCACCTGACCCCAGATGGTGCCCTCAGAGTTGTCCACCTGCTCCCAGCGCAGCCTCTTAACGCTCATGTGGTTGCTGTCTGAGGCTTGACCCGGCTTAGGCAGGGGAGGCGGGTCGCAGGGCGGGGGCAAAGGTGGAGGAGGAGGTGGGGGAGCCTGGAATGAGAATGACAACAAAAATATTGTTAGTCATCCGGAAATACCCTCAGATGCTTATGTTCTGATTCTAAATCACCTGGACAAGTTAGGGTCTCTAAACCAAGCAATACAGTTTGGTTTAGGAACCTCTCTATGGGTTACCAAACGCAGTTTTGCGGTACCTAAATGGTGGAGCTAGATATCGCAGTCAGTTGATTGCGTGAAAGAGAATTTCACTTTCGCGGAGTCGTCACCAACCTTTATGAAACTGCTTAATGCGAAGGGCTACCCGTTTCATACACACTTCTGAAATAACAAATTTAGTCATTATTTATTTAGGGGTTAAATCATCTCCTTATCGTTGTTGCGCCCGCTAGCTTGTCTCCACGAACACTGGACCTTTAAACTATACAATGTCTTGGAAAAATATAATTTGTCATTTCCAAATTTACACCAATGCAAGCATGATTTAAAAAAAAAAAAAAAAAAAAGAATATCAAAACTAAATAGATGCATTTCACTGGTAAGTTCTTTTTAGAACACTAATAACAGAAAATGCGTCTTGACTTCTTTTTGTGCTTAACACACACTTGCCAAAAGAAAACATTTCTGGATGTCCTCCATTGTTGACCTATGTTTACTTTATCACATTCATCTTTTTTTTTTTTGCTGTACTGAATGTGTCTCATTGGTATGATGTCACACTACTTATGTAACTGACACAGCCATCACCATCCAGCCTACACATTTTGTGGTGGAAGCACAAGGCTGAATTGTAACACTTGGTAGTGTTTTAAATGGGGGGGGGGCGTTACCTGCTGCGACTCTTGCTCTTGTCGGGGGGCTTTAGTGTGGCTGGGGAGGGCGGAGTGAGAGTTTGGAGACTTGCAGTTCGCTGATGAGGCAGAGGGGCCTTGTTTGTGACCCCGGGGTGGACCGTGATCTTCGAGGGAAGGGGGCAGCGGACCCTGGTAGCTGTGCTGGTGATGGAGTTGGTGGTGCCTGTGCAGGACGAGCTGGCTCGGCCGCAACGTCTGAGGAGAGGGCTGGGGGGACGGCTGGCAAATGGGCTGGGGTTGGCTGAGCTGGCGAGGGAGGTAGCTGGGGCGGGACGAGCGCAGGATGGTGGTGGTGGTGAAGGTGGTGCGGCCGTGGGAAAGCGTTTGGAAACGGCGTCCGTCCGCATCCTCCCTGGAGGGCAGCACCTTGTGGAGAGGGGAGCGGTTGGACAAAATTGTCCTCAGGGGGGGCGGAGGAGGGGGGATGATGGGGTGGTGGGGCTGGAAGGGCATTCGACTGCGGGGGACATGCTCGGGTGAGAAGCGGACAGGGGGCACGGGGTCCGTGAACTGGACTGGAGGCGGTAATAAGACCTGGAAGGGTGGAGGAGGTGGGGGGCTCTGTTTAGGAGGAGGGGGGATGTGCTCGGAGCCAGAAGAGTAGCAGGGAGAGGAAACCTCATCAACGCTACTGTGGTCCTCACTACTGCAACAACTGAGCTGCCGATGCATGAAGCCAATGTCCTGATCCTCTGGGAAGCTCATCTGAGGGAGGTGACACTCAGTCAGGTTTCATTTGGAAACGAAAGATTTTTGCTTGACAATCCCCTCGATATTCATAAACACAAACTATACACACTGTCTAATGAGTTGTAATTAAAATGATAGAAGTGCTAGAAAATGTTGTTAATAATAATGCTCAGTTTTAAATGACACATTCAGAAATGCATTAAAGACCATCTTTTACATTTTTTTGTAAGGCAACACCACATTTTGAGGTGAGCAAAAGTATTGGAACAGCTACAATAGATATTAACACAAACTAAAGTGAGTAAGACTTTATATTTAGGTGCAAATCATTTCATTTCAAATCACTAAACGTTGCAATTCTTCTTTTGTCATTTTTTACAGGCTTTCACCGTAGCCTTTTTCAGTTGTTTGTTTTTAGGGTCTACTTCTTTCGGTCTCTGCTTTGGCAGATACAATGTATGTTGAATAGGGTTTAAGTCTGGAGATTGACTTGATTTTCACTTCTTTGCCCTGATAAGCTTCACTATGATTTTGGCCGTGATTGAGGTCATTATCTTGCTGCATGATGAAGGAACTCCTTTTTTAATTTGGCAGACAAAATGTTTCTGAAGACATTTGACTTCATTTTGCTGATGCCATGATGTGTTACATCATCAATGAAGTTAAGTGAGCCATCCCAGAAGAAGCCATGCAAGCCCAAGCCACTTCAGTCTACAGCAAGAATTTGGCCTCGCTGTTCCAATACGTTTGGAGGGGAGTGTATGTGAACAACTGAACAACCAATGCCCAATTATAAATATAGAATAAACTATATTGATATCACTGGATTTTATACAGCTCAAATATAGGATCTTATTATGATGTGCAAGTGTAGCAAAGTCTTGTTTTTATACGTGCAGGACAATAAGACAATGATGAAATGGAATGTAATTTGAAATTTTGTGTCATAGATGAAACAACCTTGACAAATGTCATTCAAACCTCTTATTACATGGCAAATACACTTTAATTAGACTCTACCGAGAATACATTAATCATATTTTACTTACAGGCATACTTTTTCTTCTGAAACCATGACTAGCACCTTGATATATCTGTTCGTGTGACACAAGTAGTCATCGTAGCGTACATTAGAGACCCTCTAATGTTAACGTGCAGCACTACAATGTTCAACGAGCTACCAAAAGGACAGTTTAAAAAAAATTATAAAATTCCACACCTCCTCATAGTCGTTCTCGCCCGGCACAAAGTCATCCACCAGAGTGACCTGGTGGCCCAGCTGCTCGCTGAGGGCATCCAAGAATTTGTCCGTGTCCCGGCTGCGAGGCGGGCGGGAGAAGGTGAACAGCTTCTTGCGGCGGCCCAACGTGCTGGGGCTGTGTCGGGGTGACGCCGGGGGGCTCTCCAGGCTGACGTAAGGGTTGGATTCCACGCTGCTTTGATGGTGGATCCCATAGACGGGCGTGGGGAGGGGCTCCTTCCAGGTGAGGGACAGGCCTGATTTTCGCTTACCTGGAGGGCGAGAGAGTGAGGATGCAGCTGTGGAGAATGCAATATCATGGATCAATTTTCTCATTCCATCTAGATTTACATTCATAATAATAATACAGTTTGCATTATGTGCCCTGAATTATTGTATTATTTTAGCACCTTTGTTAGCTCCCAAAGGACTAAAGATGTAAATTAGCAGTCTTACGTACTCTTTTAGTTGTTGTTGTTGTTGTTTCATACTGATGTTAACTTTTACAGTACAGAGTGGAACATGGGCTATATTAAAGAAAATGACAGTAAATAAATATGAGAATGAAGTCATAATTTTACTTGGATTTTTTTTTACATTAAGTTGTAAATTCATGTGATACAAAGTAGACTTCACAAAAATACAAACACTATGAAAGAATATTAGAAAAGCACACCTGGATTAAGATGAGGAATGTAGTGGAATGTTTTGTCATAGAATTACGATTTTATTCCTGCAATATTACAACTTTTGTTTTCTTGTGAAACTCGACTTAATTCACATTACAAAGTATGAATATGTTGGGGTTAAAAAAGTACAGTTTTCTCATGTTTAGCAATTTCTTCAGATATAAACATTTATTGATGAAGTTGTATTACTTTTTTTTTTTCTTTTTTTTATGTTTTTCCTTTTCAGTTTCTCCAATACTCCATCCATGCATCCATTTTCTGTCACACTCCTCATTAGGGTTTTAGATGAGTTGGAGATGATCCCAGCTGACTTGTGTCACCTAATTGCAGATATTTTAAATAATTAGGTATATCTCAATCTTTCTTTTCTTTTTATTAGGCTGAAATCCATTTTTATCCTCCAACAACAACTACAAAAACAAATGACTAAGCTACATTGGGCCATGATGGTCACATGAGTGTTTTGATTATGTAACAATGACCAGTTCGTCATTGCCATCCTGGCCCGACAAAAGGAAAAGAGAACACCAACTAGATGGGAACTGACGCACTTTTGGAGAGCGTGCGTCTGAGAGCATGTGCATGCATTGTGTGGGTGTTTGCAGTACCTGTGAGAGGGGGGAGTGTGTGGGGGGAGAGAGAGCGGCCATAGGCCTCAGTCTGCCCCGGCCCCTCGGACTCCGCCGGGGTGCCCCCCTGCAGTGGAGACACACTCTTCCCTGCGTACACATTCTCCAGCTCCGTGTACACACCTGACATCTATGAATGGAGGCATGATTAGCACACAATGGGGACGGCGGTGCTCTACTTTGAAGGTCCGCCGCTTCTTTGGTCAAATTAATCATAATGTGTGGATAGCAGCGGAGCTTCAAATGATACCAGAGCCCAACGTAGCAAGCGTTGCAAATGCCAATGCAGGCATTGTACCTACATGACTGAGGTCAGGAGACTCAGGGAAGGAGGTTCCGTCTCCTGACTGCCTCTCCTCCTGGCTGTCACATTCATCCACATGAATTCCTAAAGCACAATAAAGCATGAGGAATGACACCCTCTGCATCCTTCCCCAACTAAGAGGGGAGAGGATGAAGCACAGCAGAACAGCGTGGCGGAGCGAAAGGCAGATGCTTAAAAGCTATGCAGAAAATAATGATCTCTGCTAAGAAAGAAGGTGATATTTTCAGTTGCCACTGACAAGGTTGAGTGTGATATTAGCTGCAAAATGTGATGACATTCCAACACCTCAATGTCAAACCTTTGTTGTCTTGTCTCACTGTATAAATGCTGGTTGATGTATCACGGCTGAGAAAAATGTCAAGGTTCTACTTCATGGTCTATGTTTAAATTTAAGTTACCAAATATGGTTCCTTGCTCAGCAGACATTTCACTCTGGATGCTGTTTAGACAGCGGGATTATTGCACAGGCATGCCGTGGACTGCCCACAATAAAACACCACTGTAAAATCTGCAGTTTTACTGTATTGGATAGATTATCGCCGCAAAGTAGAAATACTTAGTAACACAGTTTTCCACAGATTTGTCAACAATATTTGAGAGAAATAGGCCTTTTATGTACATAGAAAGAGTCGTTGTTTGATTTCTGCTCATGAAAATGGGAACAAAAACAAAAGTGTTGCAGTTATATTATTGTTCACTATAATTACGGAGGCAGTTATTGACCTCTACAAAGTAATTTAAGTTTTTAAAACATTTGCTAATCTCATCTGCTAGTCGGATGGGCTCTCCGCGTCATTCCTTGTGGCACGCAGCCGTACCCATTCCCAGGTGAGTTCCGATGATGCAGTCATCAGAACTCCTCTCTCGCACGCAGCCGCGATACGACGTCCCAGATATTCGCACGGAGCTGCTCCTCCGGTGGTGCTCCGAACTGGTCTCAGGCTCTAACACAGCTGCAAAACACATATACCAATTCATTAGCATCATGCTGTTGTATCGAACCTTAATATTAAAGCAATGATGGAGAAAACAATAATAAGTGGCTCGGTCCTGTTAAAACGCCTAAATGCTTCAGCTCACCGCTGCTTTTGAAACCCAGGAAACGTGACAGCTTGCTTTGACAGTGTTCCTGCTCATCATAAGTCAGCAACTGGTAAATAAATTGCCAGATCAGCTGCTTAGCTGGTGTGTCCAACACTGGAAACACATCTACTATGAGAGTGTCCACATTCCTGCAAAAACACAAGCACAAACAGCAACTAAATACCACACATCATCTAAATATATAACAAAAGCACCAACGGGCAATTGATTTAAAATTTAGATGTATATTCTCTGCCTTCGTAATGGAGCGGAGGATGAGGAATAAGGTGTAAACACGATGATCAAACAGTGGGAGGAGAGTCGTGTGTTATGCCCTTAAGTGTTTTTGCTGTACAATTTACAAATGAATTGATTTGGTGTCTTGCTTCTTGTTACATTTGCATCCTAACAAATACATACTTTAAGTTTTCAATGGGATGGATGGATTTGTTTGTTAGTTTGTGTGCAAATAAGTGCCAAAAGTTTTTGATCCCTTGGATGTTTAAGAATGTTCGTATTTTTTTTGTCAGAATTCACACATTGTAAAAATATTTCCTTTAATCCTCCAAATAAAAAAAATCCACATTTTGTCAGATTGAAATTTGATTTGCTATTTTTATCTGTGTCTGACAGGTTTTTTTTTAGTTTTGAACTAAATTGTAACAGAAAACCCCATTCAGCATATTCACGCTTTTATATCTGTCAAATCTCCATTTTTAGAGTCAGAGCATTCAAGATGACCTCCCTTTAATTAAGATTGTAGTTTTGTCAGCCTTAATTCTCCTTCATTATTCTTCAAGCCTTCTAAGCCTTATATTATGAATACTGGATGGCACGAATATGCTGTAGATGAGCCTCATTGCTTTCCCCATGTAAATTTGTTCCCAAACTTTCTCCTGCCTGCAGCCTCCTCACCAGCCTCACCACTGTACAGTTTCCAGGGCAACAGCAACTCTTCTTTCAATGCTTGTCAATGTATGCCAGATAAACATATTTCTTTATGCACTCTCGCTCAAGACTTTTTGTGAGGTTTAAGGAGAATTTTAACTGACTACATGCTGTGCTGACCTGTGCTGGAAGAAGGTCTCCAGGGCCTTGCAGACCGTGTACCTTTCCTGGATAGTCAGTAAGTGCTCCAGCTGCTGGCTGAATGTCCGCCCGTGGACTTTGATGCTCGGTGGAAGGATCTCCGCCACCCACTGGAGGGAGCTGAGGACCGGAGATCTGAGAAGCAGGCACATTTTCGCACATTCTTACTTCATGTGCTAAAGAAGTTGTCTCTGCATTTTTTAGCACTGACCTAGAGCGCGGTAATGTGTTGGAAGACAGACTCTGAGTTTCTTCCGGGTCTGTCGGCTCTGAGGAGTAATCAGACGGACCGTCCTCTATAACCAGAGTGGGCATCGCACCACTGCCCTGCAGCATTGACACCACCTTTTCATGGGAACAGTTCCTACGCAGGGAACATGCAGTAATAAAAGGAAGGCGGATGAAACAACCACTGCACTTTTAGTTGTACCAGAAAGACAGGATGACTCTGAATGTTTCTACAGATATAACTGTACAATAATGAGATACAAATCAAGTCATGTACCAAAAGAACTGTCTTTAAAAACAGAAAGATGAATACCCTTTTTCATTCCCAAAGGGATTTCTTTTGTTTTCTTAGTAAAACTCATGCCCTGAGTGAGGGTCAAACTCACAACCTTCAGATTATGAGACTGATACGCTGCCTACTGCACCATCGAGGCCAGTTCTGGAGGGACAACCAGTAGCTGGTGTGATCACTTCACTTGGAGGGCATCGCTGTTTTATTCACACCATCATTATTGGAGAGGTAAACACAGACTGAATTCTATAGCATAGTTTTGTTTGTGGAAAAAAGATCCATAATCAATGCCCCGAGTGAGGATTGAACTCACGACCTTCAGATTATGAGACTGACGCGCTGCCTACTGCGCCATCGAGGCTGGTTCTGGAGCAGCAACCATTAGCTGGTGGCATCACTTCACTTGGAGGTCTGTGCATGGGGCATCCGTTTTATTCACACCAATATTGGAGAGGTAAACACAAACTTAATTCCAAAGCATATTTTTTTGTGGAAAAAAGATCGATAATCGAGGGTTAGGGTCAGATTATGAGACTGGCACGCTGCCTACTGCGCCATCGAGTCCGGTTCTGTATGGCTGCCAGAGGTGGTTTCTGTCATGTACACTATGTGTGACTGCACCAGCAGCATTGATATAGGGTGGCAACATATGATATGATTATATGGTTTATGTATTGTGTAATGCATGACAGCAATCATTGGTGTTTGTATGCTTGTGCCCCCTTGTGGAAGCGAGGATCATAAAAACCCACTTGAGGTCAACTGTGTCCCAAGACAGTTAAACTGGCCTCGCAGCATCAGAAGCATCAAATAAACAGTTGGGGAGCAGATATCATACAAGGAAATCATAGACAATTTGGAATCAAGGAAGGCCAGGGAGCAAAAGCTCTGAAGTAATTGTACAATCTAATCCTAAACATAAAAGAAAGCAAGTACACTGGGAAACAAAATCAAAATTATTGGAATAAGGTTTCCTTCGTTTTTTGTTTAATTTGTGTCATGCAACATTTGTGATTTTTATTCTCATTTTGTTTTGGTCCTGTTGATCTTATTTGCTTATAATTTGATAGATTCTAAAGCATCAAATATAAAGTCCACTCGATTTCCAAGGTGCCATTCAAGCTAGGACTGTCACTAAGAATAACAAAAATAATTATGCTCAGTTTTGGCAGAGGAATCTGCTAGTGGTACACAACTGTATTCTATCATACTGAGAGGTGTTTCTAATATATCGGTCATCTTATTTAGTTTAACTTGTAATGATAAATAGCACAAAGAGCTCTCAGTATATTGCACTGCAATCCATGCACTACTGCATACTACAACCACATTAATAGAACATAATAATATAATACACAATGTTAAATAATAAAAATCTCCTTGACACTGTCTGTCAACCAAAACTAAGCATTAAGCTAATCTAAATCTTGTATGGGACATCATTACAATTGGTAGGTGTACCTAATGAAATGGCTGAGTTTATATTCAGTTTCTTCAATCTCACGCCCACCCGTGCCCTCTGCGATCCATTGGGCTGAGAAGTTGTAAAGTATACAGAAGAACTACAGGGCCTCCCACGAGAAAAGTTACACTTATATAAACAGTAGTCACTTGCATCAGCTCCATGCACACACAACCATCTTCACTCATATTGAAATGAGCCCCGCTAGATTCTATCTGCCTCCAAATATAAAAATACAGATGTGCTCATAAGTGATGTGCAGGCATATTGCTGTATTGTCAAGTTTTGATTTGTAGCTGACACTGACAGCATATTCAATCTCAATGCAGCAACAGTGATATAATAAGTTCGAGACAATGACAGACAAAAAAGCCTCAGTGATATGATTCTTAGCAGAGCAGCAGCTGGCAATACACAACCTAATATTTGCAGCGATACAAACTTGTTTCAAAAGCATTATAATCATGCTGACCTCATGTCCAGTCCATTGAGGAAGAGGATGCGGTCGCCTGGTTTTAGTCCACATTCTTCAGCAGGACTATCTGAAAGGGAAATAATAACAGAAAAGGAGACACCGGAGAGGTTTACCAGCAATTTGTAGTGCACATGAACCACAATCCATAAAAATGACTGTATTAACAAGGCATGACATACCTCCAAATATGTTTTCTTATAACGATGAAATAATTATACTGTAAACAGATTCTCTAAGCAGCCAAGAAGATACAGTACACTGAGCAGACATGCACACCAGGTCGTGGTGGGCATGGTGACTAATGTGTGATTCTTTCAGTCTGTGTATGACACCTAGCAAAGACCAGCAACAAACAATCTGATGTCCATGTGACATTTTGTTACATAATGTAGCGCCACTGTCAGGGGAAACTATTATGAGTGCACCACTATCATATAAAGTGTCATCGGGTCTCACGGTGTGAAAGATGATCTTCTGGTCCTCGGCGGAGGATCTGTGAACACGATGAGAGTCACGCGAGCCACCTCCACCATCTCCATACCAACCTCCATAAGGCCCACTGAGTCAACGTGTTCTCCAGCACATGATGGTGGAGATGGTGGTGGGCGGGAGTTGTGCCGTCATGAAACACACACAAACACGCACACACACACACACAATTCTACACTGTCCAGACAGAGGAGCTGGTGACTCTGTTGTCTGCAGCTTTTTAGTTTAATTCGACATAAAATGAAGTAAAATAATGTATACAATTAATATCAATTTGTGTGAATAATACTCTCACATTGTTCATTTTAAAAACACACATGGTAACAGGAGACTGCAATGACATGCTCGGTTGTATAAAGATTTCTTTTTTGGGGGGGGGCTCAGCATCAGCATCCCCCAGAATTCTGGAAATTGTATTTGTCAAAAGAAGTAGCTGTGAAATATATCGGAAGAGAGAGAAGAAGTCATTTACAAATGGTTACTAGGAAACCAGTTCTTCAATTCTTAAAACTGTTCAGGAACATTTTTGTTGTGTGCTGGTGGTGCTTTTCTCTTACTAATTAATCTGTGAAATTTACTTCCTGCTGCATTCATCATTAACAACAGAAGCCCTTCAAGCCCAGGGGCTGATAGTCACAACAAACTCACCCCACGCACACACACACACACTCCACTCGGTTGGGTTTTGGATTTAAAGCTAGACTCACACCTGCAATGACTGAGTCGATGCAAACTGGAGCGTGACCTCGCAGCGTGAAGCCGAAGGTCTTCTTCCCTCTGTAGATGCGGATGAGCCTGAGGAGAAGCAGGAACAGAGATTGAGATTGAGGATACAAGTTAAATTGCAGTTTTGCATCTTCAGGCATGTACGTTTTCAGTAAATGTTACTGATGGCGGCATCTTGCTGTTGTTCACACCAATGGAGGGAAACACAAGGGGATAAATAGGGTATATGGTCTAGCAGGTGCAGGCAGGTTGCCATGGAGACGGCTCAAGACAAGCTTCCTTGATACAGTATGTAAACAGGGGCAAGAGCCAAAAAAGATGTTGTTCTTTATAGGTTGGCAGCTGTTACATAAGTAAATGCAGATGGGTGGGTGGTGTGCGATGGGGGTCCAGCCGGAGGGTGTTGGGGGTAAGGGATGCACACCAAAACTTGTCAGTCATGCAGCTGGAGGCTGTTTTGACTCCCCAAAGTCATCATATACAAAGCAGCTTGTCACATTCAAATCATCAACCCACCCACCCCCCCGCCCCCTCCCCCAACTATTATATAACATATCTTCAGGGGAGACAATCGCTTTGTGAAACCCTTTAAAAGTGCATCTGGCACTTTATGTGGCAGCTCTTCAGCAGATGAATGGCTGACTTGATAGACCATAGTCGCGCATCAATATGGCTTCACTCCAATGTGATGTAATCTGTATTTTTAGGTATCTGATGTGTCTTGTCACAAGTGTAAAGATTGTTACACAATGCACTCTACATGGACCCCAGGACGCTATCTCCCATTGGAGACAGTCATTCCTCTCTCATGTACCCCACACAAAGACAGAACAAATGGCAATACATTTTATCCTGAAAAATTTGTGTACTACAGTTCATTGCATCCCAATATTAAAGACGATGCTTGGGAAAAACATGCAACATTCACAAATGATGTAATTATTCAGTGTGTTATGGAGTCTAATTCATAGAATTTGCCATAGGAAAAAAAAAAAAAAACATGTTGTGCAGGTGGAGGACAAAATATCGATACAAATATCAATATGCTTGTTAATTAAACATACAGGCCCACCCAGTACAGAACTCCACTGCCACTGCTTGTTTGAGCTCTCTGAGGGTCAATACTTCATGCATCCTGGAGGAGGCGCTCTTCAAATGACAAAGTGAATAATAGAACTCGAAACAAGCACAACATACAAAGGTAGCACTCTTAGTTTGTAGTACAGTACAGTACTTTAGCTTTTAATGTCAATAGCGTTATCACAAACTTGTCAAGCCAAATGGGGAAGGGACTTCACAAGTCCATTAGTGAAAGAGTGGTGAAAAATAAATATATGGTAGTCGTTTGTTTCTATTTCCATTGTAAATTGGAATATTCATAAATACCTGTCGATATATGAATAATGAAATATAAATAAGGGGGGACGAACAGATAAGTCTATATTTCTTCCTACTCCTTTTCGAACATGTCAATTATCAGGTATGTGTAAGCGAGCAATTTATTATTATTACTGTATGTTTGTGTTATTTCTATTCTTTAACTACATTTAATTTAATTCGCTGATACTTCCAATTGTGTTTTTTTTTTTTTTTTTTTTCCCCCAGTAGCACTTTGGACTGTATATGTGCAAAATAAAATTAGAGAAAAGGTAACAGAAGAGTCACTGATGGGGTAGTGGTACATTTCCTTGACTTCAATGCCAGCAGTGTGGGTTCAGTTCCTACTATGTGTAAATGTGAGTAGTTGTCTGTCTCTATATGTACCCAGTGAACGACTGGTGACCAGTCCAGGGTTTAGTCCACCTTTTTTACTAGCAATACAGTAATACATTAGGTTCATAATTTGAGATGAGTTAAATAAGTTGCATGCTCACCTCTGATTGGGTCCAATGGGGGGATGTGTAGGTGCCCTGGAGACTGACTTCCTGTGGCCTCTGTCTCTTTCCACCTCACCCCTCCCTCCGGGTTCCCCTCCATCCCGGGGCAATGAACTGGCCCGTTTGTTCCCGTGGTGGCGGTCCGAGTGGTCCTCGCTCCGGCTGCGACGGATTCTGCCCTGCGGCTCGCTGATGCTCTTGCTGCGGCACAGCCTGTTGATCACGTTCTGGGAGACGGACTCGTCGAAGCGCTGCCGGTGCTTCTTGGGAATGAAGATTCTGGCCAACATGGCAGCATGAGAAGAAAACAGGGAGGTGATATTAGTCCACAAGAGTCTCCTCAGAGAGTGAAACGAGTTAAGGATCTATATTACAGGTCCAACTTGAGCCATTTATGAAAACCAATTAAATGGCAAATGTCCACCAGCTCCCTTCTGATGTTTACATCCCAAAATAATTCAAAAGGCTTCCAGTTTAAAGACAGACAGGGAAGAGCTTTTGACAGACAAGTTGGCAATATTTTCCCGTAAATTGAAGTGAGTTGAAGTCAGATAGAGTCTGAGGAGTGCCAGTAAGAGTCTGACTGCAGCAGTGTGAGGAAGAATACAGCAAGAGAAAAAGGTGTGGGAGTGAATGAGCATGGGATTCCTCCTCACTACCTCCTTTTTCGCTCTCTCTCCATTTACAGCATCTCCCACACTTCCGCCCATTCATCACCTTGGCGTGAGCGCAAAACAGGAAGCTGTCATCGTCTCATTGACCGAAGACCTCGACACTATTTCGACCAAACTGCTCAGTGCCCACGATTCTATATTTTGTTCCACAAAGTAAAAGACAATTTAAATAAGCTCAACAACATATTCTATTAATCTCATGTGAATCACAGAGGACAACAGTCACAATTGAAACTCTAGCTGTTGACAGTTTCACTTTTACACAATATCCCGAAGCTGAATCATTTGAATTGTGTGAGAGGATTTCTGAATCATCACAAACATCACAGCAGAGGCAGCATTGAAAGCGATTTCCATCCCAACACCAACCTGGTGATTTTTCTAATGCCCGTAAAAACAAACTCAGATCACAGTATATATATCGCACTGATTTGATTGATTTCTGATTTCTTTATAATAACAGACTTGAAGTTAAACATCTCACATGAAGCCCAATCTGATGAGTATAAGTAAATTATGTGGCACAATAAGGTTTAAAACAGAGGCTAACATGCCTGCCGGAGTCAGGGGGCCAAAAAAACAAAAACAAAAACTGAGGGCCCAGCACTCAGCCACACCTCGTGAACGTGCCAGAAATCACAACTTGCTGATAGAAACAGACCTCGATGGCACTGGGCAGTCTCACAATCTGCAGGTTGTGAGTTTGACCCTCACTCGGGACATGTACTTTACAAAACTGAAAAACTTTCCTTTGTGTTTTAAAGAGTATCTGGTGTTTACCTTTCCAATACTGACTGTGAGAGTAAAGCATAATGAGTTGCTCTAGTACAGCTGCTGCGGCTGCACATAATACACATGCCATAAACTACCACCGGCCATCCACTAAAACAGTCTTCGATGGCGCAGTAGGCAGTGTGTCAGTCTCATAATCTAAAGGTAAAAAACTATGCTTTGGAATTAAGTCTACCTCCAAAACTGATGGCACTCTCTCCACCACATGCACACACCCTACAGCAAACAGGACCTCCAAGTGAAGTGATCACACCAGCTACAAGAAGACGTGACAAGGAGCACGCACGCCAAAAAACACTAGTGTCGACCTTATATTTCTTTATATATATTTTTCCTTATTATTCTTTTAGAATATACTGACATAACATAACAAAAAGACAAGGTAGCAAGAGCAACAGAACATTAAACTTAAGGAAACAAACAGATAATTAAAAATCTTGCATTGCACAAATGAATACAAACATTTATGGGAACCAAGTTGCAATAATTTTGGCTTTCTTTCCCACCATGCTTTCTCTTATGTTATTTCAAGTGCCTTCTGGCTTTCTTTAATTCTACATAGTCTATGTCCTTGCATGATATAAATATCCCTATCAGGGAGCATTCTTTTTAATAGGCTTTTTATGCAGCTTCTTCCCGTGGCCGATTATGTTGCACATGCCAGAAAACGTCACCGGTTGCCCCACCACAACAGGCCTCGATGGCGCAGTAGGCAGCGCGTCAGTCTCATAATCTGAAGGTCGTGAGTTCGATCCTCACTCGGGGCATGTATTTTAGAAACAAAACAAAAAAACTTTCATTTGAGATTAAAAAGTACATGTCTCCTGTTATGGTGAGATAAAATGATCCAAAGGAGCAGAACACCTGTGCTAACCTACTCACACACCCTACAAAAAAACAGGACCTCCAAGTGAAGTGATCACACCAGCTACGAGAAGACATGACAAATAGCTAGAAACGCACGCACGTCGAAAAACACCAGCGTTGACCTTATACTTTCTTTAGAATACACTGACTAATAACAAAAAGACAATGTAACAAGAGCAGCAGATTACTTAACATTCATTCATTCATTCATCTTCTGTTCCGCTTATCCTCACTAGGGTCGCGGGCGTGTTGGAGCCTATACCAGCTATCTCCGGACAGATAAAAGTATTTTATTGCACAAATGAACACAAAAACTTACGGGAACCAAGTTGCAATAATTTTTGCTTTCTTTACCACCATGCTTTCTCTGACGTTAAGGATTAGATTGTTAAATTGCACTATAGTGTTGCCTTCTGTCTTTAATTCAACATAGTCTATGTCCTTGCATGATATCTTCTCCAAAACTGTGTGGTTGGTGGTTATGATGCTGAGGCCAGTTAAGCATTCCTGGGACATAGTTGACCTTAAGTTTTATTAATTACTGTAACTTGAGTTTTGAAAAGCTTCCACAGTTTAAGCTTATGTAGCTACTTCCCATGGCCGCGTATGCTGCACATGCCAGAAAATGTCACCGGTTGCCCCTCCACAACAGGCCTCGATGGCGCAGTAGGCAGCGCGTCAGTCTCATAATCTGAAGGTCGTGAGTTCGATCCTCACTCGGGGCATTGATTATTGATCTTTTTTCCACAAAGAAACGAGTATTTTACAACAACAAAAAACTACTGAAACTTTCATTATTAACTGAATAACCCAACTACAAAAAAATTAAATATGACAATTAATATTTTAAAATTGTATCCATCTATAGATTACTACTGTTTATACTGTACAGGGTCACTGAAAAATTCCTGGCTTCCTGGCCGGTTGCACACAAGACAGGAAGTGGCTTCAATAGCTCCAAACTCCATTATTTTAATAAATATTGATTATTCCTTACCTGTAGAATCAACCTCCAAATTAATTACACTGAGCTTGAGAAAACGCCTTTACAGTATTCTCGGGATCCAGGATTTCTCTTCATATTTGCTGTTGTGACTTCTCTGTCTTTAAATGGTTGACAAGAGCTCACTCTTTGAGCAAATGTGCTCAGGTAAAGATTTAGGGCATGGAATCTTAGCTTGCTGTCACTGTATCTGCAGATTTTGATTAGGTTTGCTGTGTTTGTGTGTGGTGCATGTGTGTTTGTGTGTGCAAGCTGAGACTAGTGGCTACAATAAACAGTGCCATGGGATTTAAATGTTCTGCAGCCATGTAGGTGTCGACACCCACACAGCCCCCTTGCTGTTTGCAATCTATGTGTCTCTCCTATCATCTATTTATACAATAAAGCTGATACAGTATGTGTCTAATGTGTGCCTGCAAGAATGTGTGTTTGTGTGATTGCTGTTATCAGCATTTTGTTTTTATGAATGCAGAGGTTCAGCCATCATTTCCAGAAGTAAAGCGAGTGACATCGAAACAGCCACCTCATCACAAAAAAGTTTCCTGCCTCAACTCTTGGAAACTAAATGAATTTCCCGATTTGACCTCATTTATAAGGAAGAGAGAATCTATAATTATCTGATAGAGACTTGTAGAGGAAGAAGCAAGTTGGGAGGCAGGGGTGTATTTCTCCAAAGGGAAGAATGACTAACAGAAAACTACAAAGAGAAGACCTCGTTTCATTTAAGTGTACAGATGTGGCTCTGAGGCAGGCAAGTTAGGCTAAACTGTAAACCTGACTCTTCTCTGAAGCATACAAAGTAAAACAAAGCACAATGATAGGGAAGCACATGAAACTATACAATTCAGGAAAAGAATATTTGAACCTGTAGAAAACTGAAATGCAAGCATACAATGATGAAATTATTATTAGTAGTTTTTTGTTGGCAGTGGCATAATGAAATGCACTGCATCTAATATTCGGTTTCTCGCGTAGCTAAACAATGTACAGTAGCTAGCATATGAGCTATACAACATTTCAAACAACCATGATTTATTTATATTTATTTTTTAGTTTGTAATAGCGCTGTCCATGATTGTGAATTTGCAACATACAGTAGATCTAATTTCAAGACGGCAGACTAAAATTAGATCAGTCAGCAAGATTGCAGCACATATAATAGCCACAGTGAATGATAATGATAAGGGTGACGAATGGTGATTCTACAGCACTATTACATTAAAAGAACACAATAACAACAAACCAATAATGCACTGTGTTAATAGTGTTATATTGTGGTTTCATCCTGAAAATCATGCATCGGTTCTAAGGTGTTGAGGCTATGCTGTCAGCGATATTTTCAAAACTAAAAAAAAAAGCAGAAAGACACATTTTAGTGCTCCATTTCAACTGCCTAAACACTATCATTACAAACGCTATGAGAAAGGAAGCAAAGTAGAGCAGCTTTCTCAAAAAGCACTTTTCAGTTAACCAGTAAAAATATAAAGATGTCCACTTTCTTCATGCTGACATCAATGCCACCACTTCCAAGACTGTAATGTGAGCAATGTAGCAACAAACCCACCTATACCTTCTTAATAAAAACATGTGGATGTAAACAGGGGCATCAATCATCTTAATGACTTCTGCAGTTCGCACAAGCAATGTCTTCTATGTATGCACACAGTGATACGTAGAATAAATCGCAATACAATTTATAACTATGTACATTCTACTTACTCAACACCAGTACAGGACATGATATAAACTTAATTTAAAAAATGCATTTCAATAATACCTGTCAACAATGAAAACTCAGATAAAACACAGATCACCCAAAAATATAAATACAGACACTGAGAAGATACATTAACATACTTACCCCAGGCAATTCATTGTTTTAGCGCTCACTCATGGTTACAAACTAATACCAAAGCACAAGCTCAAACATTGATTAGCGACTAAACTACCCCGTCTCCAAATGGGGATAAAAGATATGGTGGTGTATGCATGCAGGAGTCCGCCACCACCAAGTGTCAGGTGGAGATGGACCACAGAGAGGAGGTGGGGTTTGGAGCAAGATAACGAGAGGAAAATACGACAGAGCAGAAGACAAATATCCCCTTGGCGAGAGTGTGGTGGAAAGGCAAATCACAAGGATGGCATTAATAATGTTAGTGCTGTATGTGCAAGTAGGAGCAACTAAAGGTTTCTAGGTGGACATGTTCTTCAATTATTCATGGGTAAAATGAAGGTAGAAACACACTTAAAATGTTAAAATTGCTTCATATTGGGGAAAAAACTGCCTGCTCTTTTCATGCTGGAAACCCTTCTTACAGTATGTGGATAGTGGTGTAGTAGTTGTGGGTAACCAGCCAGAATAGTACGAGAATAATTGGCTGCTTTTATTGGCTGCACTTGTAGAGGAAGTCCAATCTGTGAACAAACTGTCAAGGGATGGAGAAGGGGCGTGGGGAGTGGGGGGGGGGGGGGGGGGCTGAAGTCTGGCCAATAGACAAAGAGGTAATTCTGGCTGTCTGGAATGTTTTTTCTTTCACATTATGTTATTTGGAGAGAATATTTTTTTTTAATAACCTAAAACACCAGATGGACTGCTTCACAAATCTAAAAAGAACTCGATCGGCAATGTTTGAAAACCTACATTGGGACTGCACTGATTGGTTGGACGTCCTGTCCGTCATATTCATTATAGGCCAATCATATCAACATGTTGAAGAGTAATTTATCTTGCAAAAAATTAACAAGCAACTGAACAGCTGAAGCAAATACAGTACACTGTTTCCATCAATAAAAGCCATTAGGGGTTTAATGATGATATCAGGCAAAATCCATTCTAATCTTTTCATGGGCTGCCGCTGTGTACAAGCATACAGTTTCACAATATCTAAACCTCCTGTACAGCTGCACCTTTAATGACTGAATATGAATATGGCTTGTCATCATAGACACCCCCATGCTGAGCAATCAGTCAATTTTGCCAACGAAAAAAGCCTTACATGTTCACTAATACTAATGAAAATGTAAGAGACTTAAGGGTCACTGTGGATTTAACCTGGATGGCAGATGGAACCCACCTAAAGCTAAAGTGTACATTAGCAGTGAAATGGTTAATCCAGTCCTAAACAGCCTCTTTAGCTACTACTGTAAATAAATCCCTGTAGAATATTTGAGTGGGATTTCTTTTGTGATTAGTTTTAGTTACATACAAAACAAAGATAAAAACAGGTGACAAAACAAAATGGACATTATGGAGAAGTGCATGAAAAGCACATACCCTTACCCTCACCCTCAACCTACCCTAGATTACTACCTGCTCTAAATGGAAGGAAATATTTTAGGTATTTTTCAGATTGAATAACTCTTCCGATCTGCTGTTGTTAATGTTAACCTGTTCCCTTCATGTAGTTTATGTATTAAGCTTTTTAGATGCAACATGAGCGGAAGCCTCTCACCTAATGCTGGAGATGAGCTGTCGATGGTCATCAGTGATAAGGATTTCAGGCAAGACCGATGCCAACCAGTCGACATTCTTCTCTGTGGCGTATTGTTTCAACACACTGAAGAGTCTGTCTTTAACGTTGGGCTCGTCGCCCAAAATCTGCTCAACCTGATGGCGAGATAATAATGATCCAAATCGGTATCATTTTACCTTGGCTAGGGTGCCCTTTTAGTTATGAGAGTAAATATTCTGGCAAGACACCTACATTCCTGTTGAACTCCATAGCCTTGTATCTGCGGTCCATTCTTGCGCCTTGCCCTCCGATCTGACTATCCTCCATGCTGACGCTGCGTTTCTGCCTCGCACCGAGGCCCAGCACGCCCAAGCGTAGCGTTCTCCCCTGGGAGGACTTGATGAGCGCTGCGGCCGTCTCGTGCTGCCTGACGGGGATGCCGTTGACCTCCATGACGCAGTCGCCAGCCCTCAAACCGGCACGGCCGGCTGGGGAGCAGGGTGAGCAGTCCTCCACCAGCAAGGGGCAGTCTCCCACAATGGTGAAGCCGAAACGGCCATCAGGACCAGGTATGATGTCCATCTATAAACCAGAAATACACAATACGGTGACAAAGAAAAGAGCAAAAATCTTCTAAAAAGTATTAGCTGTATATCAAACCTGCTGTATGCGAGACACCACTCCAATGCTAGGAGGTATGTTCTTCTGAGTCTGGGCGATGGCAACGACAGCTTGCGGACCCAGCGTTGACACGTTGTGGCCTTCAATTTCCAACACTTGGTCTCCAGCCTGCAGGCCGGCCAGTTGGGCACTGCTTCCTTCCTCCACAGACAGAATGTAGCTTGGTCCATTCCCACAAAGCTGGAATCCAAACTCCTCGGGCCAGCCCTGGTTGGATGTCGGCATGCTGAGGACTGGAGGGGAAAAAGTGTGTTATTAGATTTATTTTTATTTGAAGGAGGAAATGCCCTGGGAATTTTCATAATCCAATAGTTCCCAATGTTGTAATCTTGATTTCACTTTGGGGTAAGAAAAAAAAGGAAGCAAAAGATGCAAAATAAGTCTTACCTAATGTCACGGATGCATTCAAATCAAATAACACTGCACAAAAACTGTCCATCAAATAATCCACTGCTGGAGAGAATGCAGTCTCTTCTTTCTCCTACTATTGCCTAAGTCGCACTACTGAGTGGATTTCTCCACCCTGAACCATGACATACACCAGCGGTCTCTGACCTGGTTCACAAACTGCATAGGACCCAATTAAATTGAGTCCTCACAGAGATCGGGACCTTAATTACCCTGGCAGACAAACGTTTCCCTCAGCACGCATTCAAGTCTTTGCTGCAAGTATCTTAATATAACTACAAACTATAGTGGCAATTAATAAGCACACAAAAGTTACAATTGGAAACACTCAAATGTCAATTAAGTCATGTGATAGTTCTGACCCAGTGTGACATACAGAATCGCAAACATAGGGCTGCTATTTTTTGACTACATAATACAAAGAAAACACAACCAAACACTCACAGAAATCTTTGGATTGACACCGAGAGCTCCGTTTGTTCTGACGCAATGAGGATCTGCCTTTTTTGTTTTGCAAAAACTTCTTCATCTTGACCCTCTACAGATCCAGTGGGTCTTCCCAGGTAAATGTGGACAAAAAAATAAATAAATTCACCCTGATCTATGAAGTCCCACAAATAGGATTACAAAATCCAAATGAATGAAGGCTGGGAGTGCATGAAAAGCAAGCCGTCTCTCGGTGAGTTTGTCAAGGAGTTGGTCCAGCATCTCATCCCTGATTCATCCCAGGGCCAGGCTGCTCGCACAGTGTTAATCAGAAAACTGGGACACGTGTACTTCAGTTCCTTAATAATTCACTCTCCAAAAAGGGTATTGTGAGGCCTCATTTTTCTATAAATACACCAATGTGTCTTTTTCCGCCTCCTCTTCTTTTGGCTAGCTGGCTCTCAGAGGAACTGCTCCTGGCCCAGAATCACTCTGGGCTGTTGTAAGGAAGCCTGATCATGAGGGCTAATTGGAACGTCAGCCTGGAATTCTGTTAGTCCACGCCGTGTTCTGTATGTGTGCACGCTTAAATGCTCAGTCCATTGAGAAGCAGCAGGGCCCATTTAAAATTAAGGGCTGCAGGATTAGACAGATTATGTGTTGAATCTGTAGCCCATCCTCCACCTAGCCACATAACTTCATAGTAGAAACGCATGCTCATCATCTCTGGCTGGATATTAATACTCTTACTACTAAAGTCAAAGGATTTTGTCATGATCCACTCTAAGTTAGTTTTTCTTTGTATCAGTTTCCATGCCTTTGTATGGAGCACAGGTAGTGGGTTGACAATTTTTTTGCTTGGTCCGATACCGGTCTTGAGACCAAGACTAGGTCTCGAGTGTTACGACACCACTGGCAACCATGTTGATGTTGAATCTCGTCTAACAAGTCCAATTCATTCATGATGTCATTTCATTCCATAGTTCTCGCCTTATTTGAATCTGTCTTGAAAAAGGAAACTAACATTAAGCAGACAATACAGGCAATTTCAAACCCTGCACAATAATGGTTTCAACGTTTTGTGAATGATGTTTTTGGGTTGACAGAACCTTCAAATGTATTAAGCTATCTAGCAAACAAAAACCTTTAGGTCAGATCTGTCATTTATTGCTTTTAAACAGCTTGGTTTGGGCTTTCTTAGATGAAATATGAAGTATGTGCACGGGTAGTGGAGTGGTACATGTTGCTACATTGTTGAAACAGATTCTAGTCTGCTTCCAGACTACTGTTGAGGTGCCCTTGAGCAAGGCAACTACTCTAGCTGAAGCGTACTTTTGTCCCATTCACTCTGACATCTCGACTTGCATGTGCACATGTGTGTGATCTGGTTCTCTTTATGGTGTGCAACACAAATACACAGCAGAGTAGGAGTTGAATTTCCCCATTGAGAGACTTTGATAAGTATAATAAAATGTTGTTAAAAATAACACAAAAGAGACGAAAACACAATACAGAACAACCAATAGGCTACCAAGAAACTTAATAATTAGACAGAAAGGCTTTATCATTTTGGATGCATTTAATCCTACTTCCAAGACAGACTAATGACTGTCACTTTATAGGCTATTCAGTATTATTAAATGACCTCAGTCTTGATGAAGAAGTCATCAAAAAGCACATGTGAGATCAACAATATTAGTACTGGTAAATAGGTGAGCCATTTCTACAAGCAAAAGGTCAAATGCAAAGTGGCACCTAAAACATGCATCCCATACCTCTTTCAACAGGATCAATAGCTCCTGGACAACACTCTACTTTTCCGCAACGTGAGCTGCAATATGAGTCCTGGGCCCAGTCAGCAACCAGATCCAGATGGTGTCTTGTGATGCCCTCCTGGCTTTTTTTCTCAGTTGATGTCAGTGACAGAGATGTGAGAAAAGAAATTTTTAGTCCATTATTCTGATGATTTAAAAAAAAAATCATGTCATGCATAGAGTAGGCTGACAGTCAAGAAATTACATACTAAAACTGCAGCCAAAGTAATAAGCATAGTGTTCAATTAATACCTCCCTGATAGTTTCAATCATGACGCTAATTGAGCATTGTACATTGCAAACAACTCTGTATTGGATCTCATTCGCAGTGGTACATAACACACTTCTTTAAACAAGCTAATTTCTTATAATTGGTTTGGTTACAATGACTTTTATTTTATTTAGTCCATCATGTTGATTCTTGCGTATTGCACAACTTTGCTGTATTTTACACATCTTATTTTCATTTTTATATTTTCTAAGATTATTATTATTATTATGAATGATGAGTCACATGTGCTTGGTGTATGGACTCTGTTATTGTATTGTATAACTGTATGATTCACAACAGACTTTAAACAACATCACTAAAACATGAGTTTGTAAGGGTTTTTTTTGCATACAACATCGTACAGCTTACTTCAATTCATGGGAAATAGGATCAAACACGAAAATACATTTTATTTGTTGTGTTACGTTGACGTTATCACGCTTTCTTTTTCTTTTTTTTACTATGTTAAGCATTTAAACATTTTATACATGACAATAACAATACAATTTTAAATATGACATTATTGTTGTTTACACAAAACATTAAATTCATACTTGTCAAGAAGTAGCTTTAAGCTTAGTTGTCATTTCCAAACTGTATCAGTCTGTTCATGAAGGTTTAGTCCCACCCACCGCAGTTAGCTTTGGATTTAGCCACATTGGTGCTAAGGAAGTAGCATTGTTTACAGGAAATAGCTGTTGTAGCGTAAAAGTGAAGCGGATAACCGCGTCGCTCGCCACAAAACCTTAGCAACTATGTTAAAGTGTGATAATTTTAAGTTCAAGTTTTGAGAAGAAATGAAGGGGATGACCTATGAGTCCAGGCGGTACGGATAACGTGTACTGTACCTTGCTAATGCGAGCTTCCGAACGTTAACCTGTCCACCTGACTAGTTTCAATGTGACGGGCATTTCACTTTTGTCATACGTTTTGCTCCACCTTTGAACAAATGACTGCGAACATTTGATAGTGGCGATAGCACTGGCGTCGCGGTGAGTTTGCACCGCGAACACCTGTTGTTTTTTTCCCTGAAAGTAGTCCCGTGAGATATGGATTTCCTCACTCTGTTTGCTATTTACGTGGTGGTGGTGCTGACGTGCATCGTTTTAGTCTGCAGATATTCGGGGCAACAGCAAAATAATCCATTCACTATTCTCCTCAACACAATATCAACGGTAAGCCATGTGGAGTATTTAGTGATATTTCCATTAACTGACTCTGGAGGGCGCTGCTGGAGTAAAAGGTAAATGAGCATGCCCGGTGAGATGTACTTGTGTTTCTCCCTCACAGGTAGTTGCACCAATTACTCCAAAATGGCTCCAGCGGTTGTTCCAGGGAACCTTGCACAGATTGTTTCATCAAAGGTATTGTACACTACGTTTGCACAAGGATTCACTTTATACTTGTACATAAAAGAAACCCTATGAAAAAGCAACCCTTCTTTACAAAAATAATAATGCATGATGGAATAGAAAGGCAGAACTTTTTGATATTGTAATGGGCAGGTGCCAGATCTGACCCTCCATCTGCATCATTGAACGTGGCCTGCGAAAGCTTGTCACAATTTTTCTAGTTGTCATGAAAATGATGATAACCAAATGCAGGGGCAATTATGCCATACGATTTGTGTGTGTGTGTTGTGTATGATTATTAGGGATCCCATACATAACATATTCGTTAAGGGACAAGAAGTGGAACTGCCTCATGTCCTCGCAACACGTCTACTGTGTAAACAAACACAGTGCAGTTCAGCTTCTAGCTCACGGACGCATGATACAAACACAACTTCCATCGGTGTTTACACAGCATTTGTCTGCATCCTTCATTTCCTAAAAAGAAGACAAGCTATTGACGTCTCACTTTCCTTTAAAGAAAATATTCAAGCTGTTGTTGAATCTGTTCCTCTTAACACAAAACACAAGTAGTTTTGCATTTTATTCCCTTACTGTGCCCGATGTGAACCAAACCGTAACTTTTGAACCAAGGTATGTACCCTAAGACATGCCCCCAAAACAAGTTGGACACCCTTGTTGTGATCAATAATCACATCTCAATATTCTATTTTCACTGCTCTCAATATTCAATATTCTAATGTGCCAATTTCTTGTCACCGTAGGAGCAACATGTTCATCTATCTGCACATCTTTTTGGAGGGCGTTGTGTATGCAGAGTTCACCTATGAGGTTTTTGGTTACTGCAGAGAAATGGGCATCTCTCTGACCAGGCTGTCTGTGCCTTACGTCCTGCTTGCCATCAAGACTCTTTTCTACTACCTTTGCATCAAGAGAGATCCTGGTATCTTTTTGGCTGTAAATGAAAAACCTGTATCATGTGTGTGTCTTGTCTGTTTCACTCTCAACCTGTTCTTCTTTTGATACTATCTGACAGGCACTGTGACAAAGAAGAAACTCTCTGGCCTTTTAAACATGTATCCATACGACAGGAGGCTGTTTCACCCGGGCATCTCTTGCCCAACATGTCATCTTATCAAACCTGCCCGCTCCAAGCACTGTAGTGAGTTCTTTGTTTCTGTTGTTCCAGATATTCTCGACTCCATGAGTTTATTGTTGTACTTGGAGTTCCTTTCTCTACCTTCACAAAGACTGCATTTGGATCTTATCATTTCTGATTGTTTGTACCCATACCTATGTTCATTGCCTCTGGCATTGAGAAATCTTTTGTTTAGCAATAGCAGAACAACTGACATGCCATATTTTCTCAAAATGTGGCCTCCACTCTCATAGAGAGAGAGAGAGAGAGAGAGAGAGAGAGAGAGAGAGAGAGAGAGAGAGAGAGAGACCCACGCCCAATTTACACGCACAGTTCGTCCGTTATTCCTTTTCAGGAAATAGATAAGAGGGGGTCCAAGTAGGTAGCTGTAATTTCCTTTACAATATCAATTACCGCCTCCAGAGCAGCAATCATATTTGGAGCATCTGTAAAGATAAAAATTATTGTATATTTATTGGGGACGGGACTCGATTAAAAATAATACAGCTAATTAATGAGGCTTTATAATGAATTAATCTTGATCAGTCACATTTTAATTTTCTAACAATATTTGTCCTAAAAAGCAACTTTTTTTTAATTATCTAAATGGATTGTAGTGGACGACTGTATCAAATGACACAGATGAGGAATATTGTTAACCATCGTAAACCGAGGACCCTTGTATTAAGATTTAAAATTGTAGGAAGTGTTCACTATAAACAGAATTTGTATTTCAGGGGTGTGCGACAGGTGCATTCAACGTTTCGACCACCACTGCGTCTGGGTGAACAACTGCATCGGTGCCCTCAACACGCGTTACTTCCTGCTTTACTTGTTCAGCTTGTCTGCAATGGCGGGCGACATCGCCATCCTGACTGGCGATATGCTGCTTGAAGCCGTGCTGCTTTCAGGGCTCCTGAGGGCCGTCTACATTGATGAGTACGGCCAGCAACAGCCAACCGACCCGCTATTTGTCACACAGGTAAGAGTCAAAACTGCTGTTTTGAGTTCTTAACTGGAGTAAAATGCTCGAAAAAAATAATATGCACTCTCACAAAAGTGAATACATCCATCACATTTTAAAAATATTTTATTATATTTTTTGATGGGACAACACTGAAGAAATTACACGTTGCTGTAATCTAAAATAAGTCACATTGAAATGTTTTCCCTCTTTTTCCTTTATAGCATCTGTTCCTGACCTTCCCTCGAATCGTCCTTATGCTGGGCTTCGTAGTCTTTGTCTTCTGCCTGCTAGCCAGTTATGCCCTCTTCCTTTTCTTTTTAGTGCTCATCAATCAGACCTCCAATGAGTGGTACAAAAGTCGAGGCTACGTTTGTCAGCACTGCCACCCAACTTCCGCAGCCGACCATTTCTGTAGCACGGCGCCTCACAACTCTAAAAGAAACTACTACAGCCGAGGGTTCCTCCGAAATTTGGGAGAGATATTTTTTCCTCGAGAGCCGGTTGGGAAAAAAGACACTTAGGAGAATGTCTCTGTGCTGTTTACGTCTTCAAATCAACTACGGGTTCCGGGGAAATTAAGTCACCCGCACACTGTTATGGCTTGGAAAAGTTCCCTAACTAAGGAAGAACACATGCACTCTGCATTCCTTTGTTACTGCTACATCATTGAAAAAATGTTTACTCTACTAATATTTTTTTTTTTTTTAGGAGGTTCTGTGTAATCTGTGAGGGGATTTCTATATAAAACATTTTTCTAATATATTGACAGACTTGGATGAGTGTCCCTCAGTTATTTTGTTTTTTTGAACAACTAAATTTGATTTATTCGTAGTGAGAATTATTTTCTATTGAGTTATTTACATACAATGATGTTGCCACAACACACAAAATAGAGTACTAAAATTCTGAATAATATATATTCAACTGCAGTTTTTTTCACATTTGTCACTATTCAGATGAACTATTTTATCACTTAAAATATGTTCAATGCCTCCATAAATAATAATTGAACTTTAGAAGGCTGCCTGAAGAACTGCGATGGAGAACTGTGCATAACCACTTAAACGCTATGGTGCCTCTGAACTGAAATGCAAATGGGGGATAATGAGGATTTGAATGCTAGTTAATGCAATCACTGCATATCATGGGGTTCACTGGATAGCAGTATATTTAATATGAAAATTGTAGTTACAAAGTATTTGGACTCAGACTTATGACTTAAGTGCACTTTTTTATTATTATTAGATTGTTAAATGACAGCTAATTTAAAAACTACAGGACTTTCCAATATTCATTTCGATATTACCTAAGTTAGGAACGTCAAATATTAAAACAGTATAAAAAGTCATTTCAAAAGGGAAATTGTAGGCAGGCTTGAAAAGTGACGCATAACCGGAAGTGGGCGGTCCTTCTTTGGGGGGGGGGGGGGGGGTCCTGTGTCTTTAAGCCGGTGCGGAAGTAAAGTAATTGCTGTGTTACGACAACGCTCACTAACAGGTCAGCTTTTATAAAAGTATTGCATGATACACTTTTTCTTTTGAATTCCAATAAGTGGGACTCGTTGACGTGTTCTAACTTGCTTTGTAGTTGTAACCCAGGGTTGTTTTCATTTTCCTGTAGGGAGAGCAAACTGCCGTCGTTTGCGCGAAGCACAAATTGAAATAGCGTGTTTATTTTTAACTCTTGGGCTCCACTTGTCTCCTCATGGCCGGGTCGAAATGCGTGCGACTTAGCGGCGAAGTAGCCAAGCAACTGCTGGACTCTGTGGACAGCGTCCTGTTTGACTGCGACGGGGTGATCTGGAGGGGGGAACAGGCCATCCCCGGTGCCCCTCAAGTCATCAATTTGCTCAAGGAACACGGGAAGAAAGTCTTCTTCGTGACCAACAACAGCACCAAGACGAGGAAGATGTACGTGGATAAAATGTCCACACTGGGCTTCAACGCGACCGAGGACGAGGTGTTTGGGACCGCGTACTGCTCCGCCATGTACCTGAAGACTGTGTGCAAGCTGCAGGGCCAAGTGTACCTGATCGGCAGCAACGCCATGAAGCAGGAGCTGGAGGCGGTCGGCATCCAGCAGACCGGACTGGGACCGGACCACGTCCTTCGGCAAGCAGACCGACTGGGCCACCGTGCCTCTGGATCCTGAGGTCAAGGCGGTGCTGGTCGGGTTTGATGAGCATTTCAGCTACATGAAGCTGAACAGAGCCATGCAGTACCTCACCCGGACGAACTGTTTGTTTGTGGGCACCAACAGAGACACCAGGCTGCCTCTGGAGGGGGGCACGGCCGTCCCAGGTAGGAAGAACGCTGCTTGCATCTTGGGTCGGGTTGCATTTGTCATAATGCAGTACCTACAAAAATTAAAGTAGGTCGACTGAAATATCGGCCCACACCTCATTCACGTTAGTTTCATTCAGTCCCACTCCCAATTATCTATGCCAGCTCTCTCAACTTTTTACTCCAAGTGCCACCTGAAAAAAAAATAAAAAATACTTTGCTCTCCAAGTACCACCATATTGACCAATGTTAAAATTCACTCGTGTAGTAGGCGCAAGTCTTCACCAAAAACGAGACAGACGTTTTATTCCTAAAAAGTATTATTTGTTATTGTAAACACTGTGCTTCAGAGGGGGTTCGTCATTTCATTTAAAATATAATGCACATTAAAGTTCACTAAAATGTGTACATAAATAAATATTTGAAAACAGAAGATAACATGAAAAATTTAAATTGTATTGAGCTTGAAAGCGAAATACAACTAAACTGTACTCAGGCAATGATTCATTCACGAACCACTAGAGGAAGCTTGAATACCACTTGTAGTACATGTATCACACTTTGGGAATCATTTGTGAACCAACTGTCACGTTGAAAGCACCAACTGAATGGAGCAAAAGGATGCCACACTGGGCATTAGTGGTTAGAACAGTTGCCTCACACATCTGAGGTTCATGGTCCAAGTCTCAGTTCCGGCCTTCCTGTGTGGAGTTGGTATGTTCTCCCTGTGCTCACATGGGGTTTCTGCGTGTACTTCTTTCCACATTCAAAAACACAAGCCTGTTAAGTTTATTGAAGACTCAAAATTATCTGGAGTTCTGATCGGTTGTTTGTATGTGCATGTGTATGTTCGCAATAAACTGCGCTTGCCTGGAAACCAGTCCAGGGTGGAAAGCATCAAAAAGTCTCTCTCTCAAAAAGTCACCTGGGACGGCTCAAGCTAATGAGGTGAAGCGCTATAAGCGCAATTAAGAATCATATTATAGACTGTCATGTGTCCGCCAAAGCAGCAGGGGGTGCTATAACCTAAACAATGAGGTCATTTTGTCAGAAGCCTTGAGAAATTAGTTTCCAGAATACCATGAACCTCTGGTTATTAGTGGGTTGCAATTTACATACAGTGGTACCTTGTTTAACGAGTGACCTGAGTTTTACGAAATGTCGCTCTGACATTTTTTTTTTCGCTTTGATATGTGAACAAATATTTTAGGTACAAGCGCTACATGGTGGCACAAAACTCAACTCGAAACTCAACAGTAAGCTTCCAGTTAAAGTTTACTGTCAAACTAATAATGAATAAAAGAGAATTATATGTGGTATATTTAAAACAGCCACATCACTTTGAATGTCTGCTAGTTTTATAACGCACAATGCAAAATTCCATAGATGGGCTAACAAATGGCATCTACATGGCGATATTATAATGCTTTCAGCAATTGATATTTGAACGCAAACTTGGCAACACCAAGTGTAGAAAGACAATATAATAATACCCACGGGCTTATATTCGTTAACCTCTGTGAAAAACAAATATTATTTCTATAGCTTGCTGGGTCACTTATTTGTGAAACTCTTCTTTATTTGAATATGTATGACTATTATACTGCCCCCTGGAGGCCGAGGCGCAAACACCACCCACCCCTAATTTCTTTTTTCAAGGTCCATCACCTCATTTTATGACCCTCTTCTTGCCTCCCCCAGGTACGGGCTGTCTACTGCAGGCCGTCGAGACAGCAGCCCAGCGGCAGGCCTGCAACGGTGGGCAAACCCAACCACTTCATGTTCGATTGCGTTGCCTCCCACTTTGACGTGCAGCCCGGCCGCTGCCTGATGGTCGGTGACCGCCTTGACACGGACATCATGCTGGGTTCCAACTGCGGCCTTAAGACTCTCCTCACCCTCACCGGTGTCAGCACGGTGGCTGACGCCGAGGCTAATCGGAAGAGCGGCTGCACGGAGAGGCAGGGCATGGTGCCGGATTATTACGTGGAGAGCATCGCGGACCTGCTCCCGGCCCTGCAGGGACGAGACTAAGGACTTGCTCATAGGGTCACCTAGATTCCATTGTCTTCCAGTTGTCTCGATTGTATTAATAATTTATCGTCTTTGTGATGTCACAACCAAGCATTATCTTCTGTGGTGTTACAAAAGGACACAAAGACTATATCTAAACTAAGCAGATTTTATACTGAATTATTCATTTAAATGTGCTGTTTGTACCGTTGAAAACAAGCTCGTGCCTCACTCTAAAATTAAATCGCATTTAAAGAAAGCCAGAAGCTAAGTTTTAGACAAAAAGTTATTGAATTCTACTGGAAGTCACTGGAGCAAAGCTAGTACAGGAGAAATATGATCTCTTCTCCAAGTCAGTCAGAACTCTGACAGCAGATTTATTAGATCACTGTCTACGGAGACTTGTTGGTGCAGCCTGTTAATTGAGAGTTAAAATGATCAAGAGGTGACCAAAAGCATGGAGCAGTTTTTCAGCATCAGTCAGCTTTATAAATTACTCAAAATGGACAGCAACTTCTCATTAAAAGGTAGTAAAAGGATGTGATTTGTCCAAACAAAAACAAAAAAACTAGCCTACTGTGTATCAAATATATTATCATGAAGGATCATAATTAGTTTTTGTAAAAGTTGCTTTACTAAAATATATATATATACAGTACAGCATATTTTAATATAAAATCCTCATATATTTAAAGACATGTTGGTGAAAGCGTTCGGAGCAACTGCGTCACACTATGGTATGCTAAACCTGTGCTTGCTTGTTTTCAAAAGTTACAAAGAAGTGTATTTTTTTGAAGTACTGTAATATCATATAACAGTCTCAGTGTACCAGTGTCAAGAATCCAGACTAGTATCACACAGTGTTAATCTGAGGGAGATAAATGTGTACTTTAATGAGCTCTTTGTGATGAAATCCCCTTGCGGTGGCAACTAACTGTGCAACTGAAGGAAGTGAGTTTCAGTGTGAGATGGAGTCATGTTTGCAACAGTTACAGCAAGAGGTGAACTGCACCTGCCATGAGCATTTCGGTAGCCTAATGGCATAGTTGCCCAAGTCATATTTGAACGGTTTCGGAAAGAACAACAAATTCGACAAGAAGAGTCCATTTTACTTGATTCAACCATTGCAGATTACCATGGCCTGAATGACTGAGAATCTGCACAGACAAAGAAAAAAAAAAAAAAAAAAGTTTTACCGCGCACATTGGTATTTCCTATTGCGATTGTGACAATATTCTCAATTATGCTGTTAGGCTAACAATTTCCTAACAATAATCCCGCAACCCTTGTGAGGATAAGCGGCTCAGAAAATGGATGGATGGATGGATATTCCTAATAATAGATATTTATGCTGGGGTCACACAACATGCACTGCTGATAATGATTAAAACAACCTTAACATTGCCTCCTTGCTGCTTCATGTTAGATGGGTGCTGTGTTAGTAAAGTCATCTTGTGCTTTCATCTGTCACAAGTACTCAATAATTCCATATCACCTCTCCCATGATGAGAGATGCCTTCCATGCCGTGGCTGCTTGTATGCCTTTGTCTATTGTCTGGACTGAGTTAGACTGCCAAGTGTGTGCGGAGTCCAAAATAATTGCAGGAAGGAACTCGGCGTAGCCTATCTCGAACAATTTGTGGATCCACACCAAAATGTAATGCGTTCTGCCTATAGGTCAATGGCATGAAAACAATCTCCTAGGTAAGACTTCAGGTGATTCGAGGATTGATTGAATCGATGAGGAGGGGTAGAGGGGAATGAAGTGGGAGGTCTCTGGGGATGAAGAGAGAGAAAGCAGCCAGGTGACTCGGATCTGGGACAAGCACTTGTCATTAAGCACAGATCCTTGCCGACAGCGGCGAAAGGAGCAGACTGAGTGAGGAGCCATGATGGGACACAGGATGGTGAAGTGTTGGAATCTTCCAGAGGGCACTTTGGAAGGAGGAGGATGCATGGTAAGCACATCTTTACTTGGTTGTTATTAGTGAACTGTGTCAGCGATTCCGCTGTGCATGCTTCCTTAGAACGGAGGCTCCTCGACTTCCCACCACATCCCCAAAAAAGCCCTCTGTGTCAGCCTCTCAGCTTCCCTGCTCCTGGTATTCCTGACCCTGGGCTTTACTGGACACCTCGGGGTGCCTCAACAACACTCGCAGGTTTTACATGCACCCGGCTCACCAGATCTCTCCACCTCTCTCTCTCTTCATCATCATCACCTCTGATAGTCTACACAGGCTGTGAGATTCACCGGCCCAGACCCGTCTGGAGTCCTGCTCCTCAATCAGTTGGCAGCCGTAGACCAGCAGAACGGCCTGGTGACCTTTTCTGTGACCACAGGGGTGAATCAAACATCCAAAGTGCTTTTTGACATCAAACATGTACGTCCATAATAGAGCAATAAAGGGCATACAATCTGAGGAAAATTGTCTGAGCAACTTCTACCCTGTTTTTTTTATAGGGCTTGATATGTTACCGGCCGGTCCACCAGGAGAGCTGCTTCCTGCGGACCATGGAGACATCCGACTACGAGAACGTGCACTCTGTACTTCAAGCATCAGTAAACAAGGTAACAAGGCATTTCAGTGGACATGAGTAGTGCTTTTCCACCATCTTGTCGTCTATGGGCAATTATAAATCTGTTTGTGGGGGCATCAATTACTTGCGGATTTTTGTTATCCGCCTTCGTTATTCCCTATCTTATGACCCCTGCTATGTGTGGGGGTTTCAATGTAATTTCATAATTAATGGAGGCTACTATATCAGAAAACCTGTATGACATGCATGGTCCTTTATGGACTTATATGGACTAATTTATTAGAATTCAGAAAATTTAAGTGAAATAAATTATAAATAAGAGAGTCGGTCTTTCTACCAGTTTGCAGTGATTTTTCTTAAAGAACCTTGCTCCCAATGTCTGCTCTCGTTCATCCCAAAGGTGTTTGAAATGGGTTCTTCCACACCAAACACATCCAACTATACCTTGCAGAAAAGGGACTAAGCATTGCAGAACTGTCTTGTGGAGATAAGAATTACTACTCACAGGAAACTAACAGTTCTAACCCAACCCTTGACAAATTCATGGAATGTTGTCCTTGATACTTTTGCATTCATAGTGAGGTTCTGCATGACTACCTTTCTGCTGAATCCAAGAGTGAAGAAGAAGATGCTTTTAAGGTCTCTCTCCTGCTGGATTCCTCAGAATATGTGATCCCTGCAGCCTGGGCTCTTCTTACAGGAGACTAGAGCAGACACAATGGCCTCAGTGTGTGTGGGGGGCTTTTTAGCATTTAAGACTTTTCTTTTGGAGTGAAATGCTGCCCGACTGACTTCCAGTTAGTTGTCATTTGGCAATTTGAGCAGCCATAAAGACATACACTTGAGTATTTTGCTGCATTTCTGTCATGTTGGCTCAGATGAACCAGATAACCTTAGTTAATCCATGAAAGTGGCTCTTGGAAGTAATTCACAAATTCCAAAGATAATTTTTTAATTGTATTAATTTGAGCCCACCTGCTCACATGCTGTAATTTTAGCTCCACCTGCATAATCTAATGAGTTACTGATACAATGTCATTAGAAATACAGTAGCTATTGTGGTTGTAGTTTACAGTATAATGTAGAACTGCACTGCATCATACTATTTGTTTACTGTGGCTCTAATAAGCCGTTGTAGCATCGTGGTATCTTTTTTTTTGTCTTCAGCAAAGTCAGTTCCAGCTGTCTGCGAACGAGACCCAGAGGCACACAGAGTTCTTGGGGGTCCTGGCTGCTAGTCAGGTAGATGTCTCTGCCTTGGAGGAGCCTCTGAAGCTTCTCTGTCAGGATAGGCCCATCTACTGGACCAAGAGGGCTGAAGGTAAGCGGCGCAGAACAGACTCCGGCCATCTAGCATTTACATGACACTAATACTGTTGTAATACGACCTATTCCTGTGAAGGAACAGATATGAATTTGAATTTAGTCTGACCAGTGGTTTCTGATATTGTTTGACACAAAACTGTTACCAAGGAACATGTCTGGCTGAACGGAACCCCGTGTTAAATGACTGTAACGACCTTTCTAATACTACAGTAGATGACAAGATGGAAAAAATAGCAGTGCAAAGGTTGTGGAACTATTGCAGAATCTCCAATTAATCAATCTCTCTTGGGTATTACTGGCATCTTCATGCTGCATTCTCCTTCAATGTTAACAAATGTATACTTTGTATATTAAATTGAGAACTACACATGCACTATTTGAATGCACTTGTAGTTATTTTACAACTTATTGTTTCTGTCCTTCTCAGGCCCGGGAAAACAGAGGCTGGTCTATTTCTGCATAGACATCTGCTTTCCCAACAACATCTGTGTTTCTGTGTGCTTTTACTACCTACCAGAGTAACTCAATCCTTACCAATCATCTCAGAAAAGGAGGGGAAACTTTTTTTTTTTTTTAAAGTACTGTCAACAAGATTGGGCCAATGCTGTCAGTACTTTTGAGAGGTAAGAGATCGGCAAAATCCCCGTATACATGCATAGACTCCTTCCTGGTGGCGCCCACTCCCCACATGTACCAGCAACCAGTGTTATGTCATTGTTGTTCAATAAAAAATAAAAACTGGGGTTCTTGCCACTTTGTTATGGATTAACTTAATAACACAGTACTGAAAGACCGCAACTCTGGGATGTGACTTAAAATTCATTGAAGTCACAAAATTAAAATTAATTCATTACATTAAATGAATTCATTAAACATGAGAAAAAAAACATACATTTGTTAAACTAATGGGAAACTTTAGTTACCATCAATACGTTTATCAAAATAAAAAAGGCACTTGAACTTATACCTCATTTACAGTGATTGAGTAGCAGTACATAAATACTACTACCCTCTATATATAAAACCAAAATTTTAAAGTGTATCATGAAATGTCATGCACACAACTGAGATCCATTGTTAAGTTTTAATTTTCTCAAGAGCCAGAGAAAAAGAATCAAAACCCCCAAAGATGTATATTTTATACCATTTAGAATTGGAGTCCTTTTTATGCAGTCTTGCTTTCTCCGTCACACAGTCCTGATCATCATCATCATCATCATGATCCTCTTCCTCCACCTCTACTCAGCTCAACACACTGTCATTAAAGGCCAGACACACCACGGCCTTCTGGTGGCCGCTGTACTCCCTTTTGATCTCGCCGGTCTCCACACACCACAAACGGGCCAAGTTGTCTGAGGAAGCTGTTAAGAAACAATGCAATTGCTAATTAATTTTTTTTTTAAAAACTATACCTGTATGTCAAACGTGTTGTATAAAATATGTATCAGTTTCGAATGTACAGCCAGGTGAACATTTTCTCTGTCGATGAGAGCGCAGTTTATTGTATGTTACAGTGCGTCATTGGAGGGTTTTTTGTTGTTGATACTTTTACTCCATGATTATACTACATATAATTTAGATTTTTTAAATTTGCATGTTTTCCCCACACTGGCATGAGTTTCATTCCAAGGAGATGCATGTTAGGTTAATTGAGGACTCTAAATTGTCTATAGGAGTCACTGAGTGTGAATGGGCTTATGTGCCCTGTGACCAGTTCGGGGTGAACCCCATCTCTCGTCCAAAGTTAACTGGTAAAAAAAAAAAAACAGGTCATCCATGACCCTAATGAGCAGAGGTGCTTTTGAAAATAGATGGATGGACTTTCTTCAGTGTTCTGATTAGTGAATTGGCCCAACATTTTTGAGGTTATAGCGCCATCTGTTGCTTTGGAATGCACATGTTGCCACAACCGAGGAATGTGTTTTCATTTGGCGTGAACAAAGATTTTCAAAATACTCCTGAAATGAACTTGTGGCCATAAATTCGATTGCAACCTTATTTTTTTCTTATTTCAGTATAGTATATTTGTACTGAAATAAGAAAAAAAGGCTGAACTCAATTATCTGTGACTAAACCCACATGCAGACATTTGGTCAAACATTCAAATGTCATTTGAGCGTACTGACCCGTGACAATGTACTGCGAGTCCCCAGAGAAGGCACAGTCCCACATCCAGCCTCTCGATGTCTCTCCAGGATTATTACTTTTGATGCTCAGCTCAGTCATCAGGGAAAAGTTGGACGTCCTCCAAATCTTGCAGGTCTGATCCGCCGAGCAGGTGGCCAACAGACTGAAGATGACACCGACACCGTTGTCAGGAACAGCTACACTCAACGGACACTTCATTAGGTAGGTTATGGGTGTATATTGCCAAAGAGGCAAAGAAAGAGACTCACGTGGAATCGGGGCTAAATTTGCAGCGAAGGGAGTAGCGTTTGTGTGCGGGGATCTTGGTTTTGGGAATAAGCTGTGTCACCTCATCTCCCATACCTCCAGCCATGTTCCATACATAACAGTTACCCTATAGAGGAGGACAAAAGAGTTTTATTAACTAAAAAGGTCAAGTGTGCTACTAACATATTCAACTTATCCAAGCACGCCTGCTTTGCGCACTCCAGTCAATCTGGAAGCATATAGGGTACTAACAGCCCACAAAACTAGAAACATACAATTGTCAAAACTATACCTTGCTATCATAATTAATTAGCGCCCCACTAATTTTGTTCATTTCCAATACAATCTGGTCAACTAAACATGACAGGCTCCACGCACAGCCAACATATTAATTTGATATTTTAAATTTATGTAAATTATTAATTTGTTTATTTAGTAGAATTTATATTTCAAAATACTCATTTGACCTTTACATGTTTATTTTTTTTAGTTTTCAAAACTTGATTGATTAATATTGTTTATTTTTATTTGGATTTTCGTATTTTTTGACAATTATTCAATTTAAGAATTTTTTTTTTAAAATTTTATTATTAAATTGATTAATTTTGTTTCTGTTTACTTTTTGTCATTCTGAATAGTTGTATAATTTTTCATGATTAATTTAGTTCATTATTGTTGGTAACATAACATTTTAATTGTGGAAATCAATATCATTAAATTCTAAAACTGAGATTTAAAACTATATAAATAAATCTGAAATATGTTGAGTAACTAACCGAGCTGTTGACTGCTGCCATGTAACTGGCATCGGGGTCGATGTGAACTGCGTTGACCGACACCTCTGGCTCAGGAATGAGCTGCTCATTGTGGTCCGTCTTCAGATCCCAAATATGAATCACTCCGCTCTGGTCTCCGACTATTAGCTCTGCCTGAAATCATGCATTTGAAGTTGACCAAAATCAGTGATGACAATACACATCCACCACTGTTTGACACTAGTAGTAAACAAGAATGTCCCACCTGGTTTGGATGCAGGCACACACAGTTGATTGGCGCATTCACCTGGAAGATCCTCTGACACTGAAGATTTCGTGACCTGCGTGAGATTGAGTTCAGTTTAACACATTATGTGTTTTAACTTCCTTGGTATTTGAATTTTCATACATATTTTTTTTATTATTATGACTTTACTACTGTGTTAGCACAAGTTAGTGAAAAAACACAGCGCCTTCCAACTGACGTACAAATTCCGAACTCCATCGTACTCCAAGGACCCCTGTACAGTCCAGTTATCTGGCAATGGAGTACCTCAGGTCCCATATACGAGCCATGCAATCTTCTCCTCCCGTGTACATCCAGCGTCCGTCTTCATGGAAGCCCACAGAGGTGATGTTCTTGCTAACGCCGTCATAGTTAATCACTGGGTTGGGATTGTTGGAGTTCAGATCATACATGCGGATATGCTGATAACCTTAAAGGGGAAGGCAAAGATTCGTTCTAGACGTACATACCACTCTTTGTAAGGCATTTTTAGATGCAACCAACCTGCAGCAGCAATCATACTCCTGTCAGGTGTTACTTCAAGTGAATTCACTTGCTGGTAACAAAAGCTGTCAAAGAAATAACCAAAGAACAACTTCTGATTGCAGCATGGTCACACACAACATCCATTTATTGACGTATCGTTTAGGGTCATGGGGGAGCTGGAGCCTATCCCACCTACAACCTGGACTCGTCACCAGTCAATGACAGGGCTAATATAGAGACAGGTAACCATTCACTTCTCAGATTCAGTCACTGAGCCTACGCTCCATGCACGGAAGTTAGCAAAGTGAGCCACTACATCACCAGTGACTCATCCCATTAAACTTTATCATGAAATACAAAAAAACATGGTGCAGAATCATAAGTGTCAGGGCAAAATCATTTAAATGGATTTGGAACTTGGAAACAAAATAAAAAAGAGAAGCAAATAAGCTGTGTCACATCCAATTTAAGGATACAGAGTCCTGGTGCTGGACTGTCCGCGTGCAGATCCCGCTGTGGGCCTGCCAAAAGCGGACTGTGTGGTCGTACCCGGCCGTGGCCAAAATGACCGGGTCGCTGCCCACAGTCCCCTGATTCACGTTCATGCTTAACTTCTGGCTTCCACTGTCAAAGTGAGTACAGTACACCACTGCGTGTCAATTGATATTTCATATGCAACAAAACACGAGGATAATCTCACGCTGTCAGCATCAAAATGACAACATTAATACAAGCAGCAGCTAACGTTAGCGCCGTAGCATAGCTAGGTTAAATAGGTTCGAACATCACATCTGCAATTTTAAAACCCAATATAGTAAAACTGGAACATTGCATAACAAAAAGGAATTACTTTAAATCCAGGCTTGGAAAAGTAATGTTTGTTTTGATTACCTTTGCGTTTGGTGCTGGATAACCCTGTACGTCTTTCTAAATAGTCCCCTGAGCAACAAATACTAATGACATAGTTCCGCTGAGGCAGCGTTCAGCGCTGCCGCCTCCTGAGCATTCCCCCCACCCCCCAAACTAGTTTCAAAATTAACAGTACACACACATACTGTAACTATGAAAATAGTAAATTACATATTTTATGTTGAGAAGCTGTCTTGACAACAACATGGGAATTGGATTTTACTGCCCGACTTTGCCTTTTTGCATATCACGTCTGTTGATTTATCATACCTTAGCCATTTCATAAATGTTCCAGCCTTTAACCACCTTGCAGATTGCCCGAATGCTGTCAAAATGTCTGCAATTGACTTCCTTAACTATTAGCTGATAACTAGAATTGAGTCCTGTTATGATTTAAGAGACCAGATTTCATTGATGAATGCAGCTTTATTTTAGGTAGATGAGTTAACAGTTGAAAACCTCAGACAAATACAAAACTGTTTTTAAGAACAGCGTGTACAGAATAAGAACTATATAAACACAAACTCTCATTGCTTCTGTATAATGCTTATAGCTTCTGTGTAACGCTTGGAACAGATGAACAATAGACTGTGAGTTTTGCGTTGAGGTCCTCAGTCCTCCTTTAGCAGGACTGACATGTGCTGCTTCACCTCACCCGGGTCAGCCAGTGAGCAGGCCAGGATCACCGCACGGACTCCACTCTTTGTCCTCGTGGAGGCGATGATCTAAAATGGAATGTTTTCCAACACCATTTGTAACATGCACTGAATCCTTGAGGTGGAAAGGGAATGGCGACTGTACCTTCACATATATTTTGCATCTCTCCAACAGAAAATTCCACTTCATTGCTGTTCGTTCATTATCGGTCAAATGAGTAAACTGCTCTGTCTGCAGCAAAAGGAAAAGATACAATGTGTGTTTTACCTCTAAATTTTAATGAGGAACAGTGTGGTATGTAATACTGACACTGCAGCCCAGCAAGGCCTCAGCCACTGGGCTTCTGAGGGTGCAGGCGTGCAGGGTGCCTGTGTGGTCTGTGAGGTCAACCAGCAGGTCAAAGCCAGTGGTGGATGAAAAGACTTGACCCCTCCCTGGACACAACTGGTTGGTGCAATACTGCATGCCCTCAGTCACCTGGAACTTACACTTGGCGCTGAGACACAGGACCAAAAAAAACACAAAAAAACCTGGAACATTATTCTAACTTGTACCACATCCTGTGTGCCTGAGTGAGCATACCAGCGAGTCTTGATGACTTTAGAAACACTGGAATCCAGATCGAGCTTGGAGAAGAAGCTGTATATAATGCCGTAGGAAGCCTGCGCAATTTCCTGGCCTTTTTCCTTCAGCTGACCAACCGTGTACACTGCAGTGATTGACTCCACTGCTCAATCGTTAACATCATTCATTTGGGCAATGTAGGGTCATAACACAAGGGCAATTTTAAAGCATAAAAAAGAAAACCACATTCTATTCCAGCATATTTTTCTCATGCACTCGAATACAAAAGTGGATAAAATATAAATTACAGTTTCATCACTATCTATATCGTAAAATTAGAATTTATTGATTAATTTGAGTTTGTGAGTCTGGACCATTTTCTTTTTAAATCAAATTTTCTTTTAGTCACATCTTGAGTTCAAAGCGTGTTTTCTGCTGACGTGCACTGCTTCAACTAACAGCATAGCTGTGATAAAAGAGGAGCTAGTTTACAAAAGCACAATCAGCGTTGCCAACCTGGCAAATTTTCCAAGTCCTCAAAAGCAACTATTTTTCAAAAAACTCAACTAGCAACTTAAATTTCCATTTTCCACTATGGAACAGACAAGAGGAATGGGTTAATTTTCACATTTTTCGTATGACAAGGAGCCCAGTGGAATGCAACCGCAGAGTTTATCACGCTGAACATCGCCAAAGACATGGTCCCCATTTATATGTTGTATTAGCAGTAATTTTATTAACATATTGGGAAATTTTGCTGAGGTTGCCATGCCTTACTTTTACAATTCTACATGAGAAAAGATTATGAGAGCGCTGGAGGGGGTGAGAAGTTACTCTTCGACTTAAGTAAAACAAAAGCATAACTTGTTTCGAATAATATAATTGTCATGTACTTCCTTTATAGGCAAAGAAGAAAAATCAATCACTAATCAAGTTGGATTTTTTATGAATTTTTTTTTTAGATTTTATCACCCACCCTTATTCGAAATATTTGTTTTTGATCCATTCTGAGATCTTAAGCACTGTTAAACCACACATTCTAATGTATCTCAATGGGGTATCAAATATCCTGCTACAGTATATTTCACATTAAAATACAGAGGGTTTTCTTATAATAATATCAAGAGTCAATCAAGTCTTTATGATAAGTTACCTGGCACATCGTCTGGCTTGTCTTGTTCCAGAGCACCGGATTCCAACATCTCTTTAGCATATCTGCACAGCAGGCCGGCCTCTTGCGTGTCTGACAACAAATGATGATTGACATGTACGGCAACAAAGACTCATCTTGAGCTTCAACAACATTGCTGCTGAACTAGTTCCCTCACATAACTTTTTCAACATTTCTCTGGTTTAATTGTGAACTTTTATGCTTTGCTGAAACGATGTGGTGACATGCTTACCAGGATTGACAGTGATAATGGTTTTGGAGTTGACTGTTGCGGCCATTCCGTTGCGGAATCTGTCAAAGTTAATCTTTGTATCCGCTATAAAGATCACTTGGAATGAGGAATCAAGTCAAAACAAGCGTAAGTCATCTAAAAAATAACAGAGCGTTTCATCTCAAGTGTCCACAGTTATGCTTGCCTTTACTAAGGGAATGTTGATGGGACGTGACAGGCAGTAATAACATTCAAATAGAGATTCATTCCTACCAGTCCCTTTGGGCACTGAAGTCTGAACAAGCTGAATGGCTTCTCTGTCCCAACTGTGAATGAATCAGAGGTCAGGAAGTTAGTCTGGAGAGGCCAGCATGTTCAGCTTGATCTTACCTAAGTCAATCTGATCGTAACAACATCAAACTGACAAGGAGGAGGCAAAAATACAACACTTGTAAGCGGGACACACACCAGACGAGAGGGAATGAGGAGACCAACTCATCAAAAAGCTTCACTTCCAGCCTCTGTCCCTGGCGTCCATCTGATTTCTTGAAAAGTTTCATCTCTCCAATCTGGCAATGAAAATGGCTAGCCATTAAATAGGAATGAATTAATTACATATTTGTTCTTCTTTCTGAGCTCTGATGAAATTATGTTAATTTAAACCAGCGGACAAGTCAACTACAATATAATGGTAATGAACATAACACGTTCCAGGGGTTGTTCAACCTGTCAATATATGAATATATATATTCATATATGGAATTTTCCCAAGTACCAGTATATTTAATATGTAGAGTATATTAGACAAAGAAATCACCAGTTCCACGAATCAAACTTATCCCATCATAAATCTTTTAAATGATGTATGGGTTATGTTTAAAGAAACATTTTGTTGTTAGCTAATCGTCATACAGTATATCGTCACTGTTGGGCTGAAACCTCCTATGTCCAAATTTGGGCAATTACACTTTATTTTTATTTTTTAACAAATCTGTACTTGTGGTCAGTCCCAACATGTCTGGTCAATAATTTGTAAAAAGAACAATCTTAAGTGTTGAAAGCTGCTTACTCTCTTTGACGATGCAGTGTTAATGGCTTAACTGAAAAGTGATGATTTTTAAGACGTGAGGATTGCACCCGTTGCCACCTCTATGCAATGACAAGAGGCTATAAACCTTTGTATAGTAAAATGTATAGAACACGTTCTGGGTTTCAGTGATAGGACAATTGTATTAATAACAAATGACTTCTGTTACAATAGAAATGTTCTGCTTCTCTTTGTCCAAATACAGTTTTGATTCTGGATTCTTGTACAGTTTAGACCATAATTAACTTTACATTTTTAAATGTGTTAGTCGAGTTCCAAGTTGTTGAACAACCTCATTGTTCGTGCTCCACCAAAGGCTTTGATGCTGTTTTTTTTGTTAACATAAATAGTTAAAATATGAGGTATAGCAGTCGAATGTAATATGATCCTACACAAAAGTAGAATCAAAAAAATATCTGGCGAACATACTTATGCTTGGGGATACTTCAAAAGGGCTATATTGGTAAACACTTGTTAAGAACTGCATACTGAATGGTGTTTCCAGTAAAACTAGCTAAATGAACAAGCCTACAGTACAGTACAGTTATGCCTTTGTTATTGTGATGCAGTGTACAACTACATCATTAAAATCTACAACCACAAAAATATATGCCTTGGTAAAGGTATACCCTTCTGACAGTGTTGGTGAAAGATATTTGTGTAATAGCAGACTATCTGCTAAATCTCTTGAATAGGCTCCCATTAGATTATGTAGGTGTACAAAATGTGGCTGACAAGTGTATTAAGGTGCATTTATATGCAAATTGCAAAAAGTAAAAAACCTACTGCTTTCACGGCAGCGAGTATGTTTATAAATGATCCGTCCAGACTCTGCCCGTTGGCCACAACGTCTCCCAGAGGGTAGAAATCTCGAGACTCCTTGACTGGCATGTGAATCAGTGGCAGCAAGCTGTCGCTGGTGTCCATGTCGACACACAGACACACTTGGGAATGAGCTTCTGCCAGCATCAGCTTGTAGGGACTGAGAGAGAGAGAGAGAGAGAGAGAATTGTGACATTTGACTCCCTATTGTAACACAACAATTGTGTGTAAACTATGTAACATGAGTAGTAATGACCTTGGTGTTGTAGGACAGAATTTTTCCTCCCTTTCTGGATCTTTGGTGGACACTAATGGATTGTCAATAGTGACTGTAGATATAATAATATAAGTATGCAACAATATCAAAAGGTTAAATGGTCAGGGAAAAATCTTGGGCGGGGTGGAGTCTTACCAACATCACCGATATTGAAACTGTTGGACAGCCCGTTGATGTAGCCATCATTTCCCCAGGCCGACACGTTGATAAAGAAGTCTGGAGAGTCCTTTACGGTGAAGCCAAAAGTGTATCTGTCCACACCAGCATCTGAAATTCACACGGAGAAAGTAAATGAGAAACTATAACTATACTATAACTAGTCTCCAGAAGAGAGCGCTAGTGGACAAGACACGAAAGCACAAATTATTTCATAATTTGAGCGTACTGTTTTTCTAATGAAAGAATAAATTGGATACATACTTTTTCTGTCAGGGAAGCTCTTAACATCACTTTTTCCTATGATGATGCCAACCACTTTCTGGAAAGGATACAACATTGTGAAGAGAATAGCAATCCACCATAAAAAGCAGATAACTTTCAACGTTAGTTTACAACAACTTCATACCATGCTCGAAATAAAAATTCCAAACCACTTTCTCGAAAAAACTGTTACTTAGTAATTTTGTCAAAAGAACATTATTTTACTTACAGGGTGAGACAGTTTGGGATGTAGCTCGGAGATGCTATTGTAGTTAATGGCGGCCATTTTCTGCACTTTTACTAATTAACTATGCTTCCTAATAATGATAAATACAATATTTCAGCAAGTCCAATAAGGTACCGAGACCAAGAATATCTATGTATACCTACAACAAATACTCGACGTTTTGCAAGACTGTGTCAGTCTTTTTTCAATCTTGTCAGATTTTATCGGGGCAAAATGTCTTCATGCACGACAGGTAGCAGCTAGTTTCTTTGGGGCCTTTGGGGTAGTGGGAAATATCAGAATTATGCAAATATCAAGGCTATCGTTTGAAAAAACCTGGCTAAATATTGCGTTTGAAAGCTGGTTTTGTACACTGTACTTGATACTCTGCAATATTGATGGTGGTTATTTTACACAAAACGGCTAATTTTTTTAAATAGATAAACGTCTTCAGTTATTTCCTGAACCAATTAATGCTCGTAAATGCAACTCCGCATTCTACTTTCCATTTTCACATCCTGCAGGTCAGTTTTTCCAAATCTTTACTGAGTCTAAAACACTAACACGTGTGACTTATTTTTTATTGTATTTAATTTTTCTCCATTAAAAATGGTACGTCACACCAAGAAATAAAAATGTCACAAAACGTAAATATACTGTACATGTGGACAAAATTGTTGGTACCCATCTGTCAATGAAACCCACAATGGTCACTTTTAAAACGGACTAAATAAATAAATACTTAAAATTAACCATTGACTATCAGGCCTGGGTAAAAATGACGGTTCCCTTAACTCAATATTTTATTGGCCTAGTTTTTGAGGTCATCACTGCAATCAAAGGGTTTCTGTTACTCACGATGAGACTTTAAGCATGTCTCAACGGGTATTTTGGCCCATGAACAAAGTGCTCCAAACTTATCTGGTTTGAAGGGCGCCAGTCGGGAGAAGGCAACGTAATATATGAAGGAAACATACGTGTACCGTATGTTTCAGCTTCTCTCGCAGATGAATAGTCAAAGTGTTTGCTGAAGAATGGAAAACCCCACAATCATCACTGAAATAACTTGAAACTGTTGAGCCTGGAATTTGCTGAAATGTATTCTGACAAGCCACTAGGCTTCTGGGGACAATGTTCCTCGGGACGATTGTGGGTTTTTCTTTTGTTAACAGAAGTGTGCCAACAATTTTGTCCACGTGTACAGTCGTGAAATAATGAAGATCTAGTCTAAATCTACTCATAAACTGACTTACTCAACGTGAAATCTGGGTTTGTTTAGTTGAGCACTATTATTCTGTTGTATGAATGTCTTCAGATGGATACACATGTAAATTGTACCTTCTGCCATCTAGTGCAGAAGCATTTAATTGTTCTGCCTATCACTATATGTCACGAGCATAGATAGATGAACAAATATACATTTGTGTAAGTACTGTACAAATCTTTGTGAAAATGAAATGCAAACCAGTTGAAATTGTATGCACGGCACATCGTTGAGAATCATTACAGGCTAAATGGCTAGAGGTGTCCCAATACTTTTGCCCACAGGGTTTTCATTTCTTCTTCGTTGCACCGTTGACGACATTGTGGATATTGCCATGCTAATCTATTCCAATCGTATTTCACAGCACAGGATTCAACCAGAGACAGATTGGCAAAGATGTATGTGACAATTTCCTGTTCGTTTGATTGAACAAAGCTTTATCTGACTCACGATACTGTCTTATATAGCTAAGCATGAATGAAGAGCTGTGACAGTAAACCCTCAAACACAGCCTTTTTCCTCATCTCTGTGTGTGTGAATAATCCTCGCAGTCTGCTGTTTGGGTAGAATATGTCCCTTTTGACTAATGTTGCTTTTTTTTTAAATTTTTTTTTTATAAAGGCTTCGCTGTTTCTAATTTTAGGGCAGTATCTGTGGAGAAATTTGACACAGCATAGAGGAATACAATAATATTCCATCTAATAATATATTGTGTAATGTAAAACAGGAGATTGTGATAGTGATTATTTACCTGTGTGGTGGACTTGATCTATTCGCACCAGATGCAACTATTCAAATGAGATGTAATTTAAAGTCTAATTTAATTGAGTTTTTTTTTATATATATGCTATTAATCACAGCAGCACCTTTATGTACTATCAGATAAATCAAGTAAAATTGCACCATTTGGTTAAATTGGTTAGGGTTTATTCACAATCAATTCAATCTATTGTTAATCATTCTTTGATCCAGTATTGAATATGGAAGAAGGTATAATTTTGTTTTCTGGAGCCATCATTTGCGGAATATTATTGCCAGCCAAAGTAAAGATCATCAATAGGTCACATGGAAATCTAAGCAGAAATAACATTGCAGGTGATGACTGACACACCATCAGGCAGTAATATTTGAAGTGGCCTTGTATTAATTAAAGTGCGCCTCTTCTTGACCATCTCAGCTAAATTATATAATTAATTGCAGTGCTTCTTTTCCAGTAGCGGTTCAGTTCTGTGTGGATGACTCGTCCTCCAGCATCTCATTGTAAGTGCATTTTTCCTGTTCTAATTTATTGAATGTACCTACAAATTTCCACAATATTTAATCTCACTCACTACCTGTTTGAAACAGATGGTAATTTATTTTAGCAATCTATTTAAAATGTTTTCCAGTTCGGAAATTGCTGTTCACCAATGACAGTGGATGTTTTGTTGGTTTGAAAAAAAAAAAAACAAAAAAAAAAAACCACAAAAGTGAAAAATGAAATTAGGTCTCCAATTTAGAGTTAAAGACATTTAATGTAGGTCTGCATTATATATTGTGTTTTTTTACATGAAATTTATTGTATGTCTTGTCATTTAAATATACTGTCCTAATGTTGTTTAAGCAGGTTACACATATACACATTTTTAAGACCATACATTATGACAAAGAAAAAACCCCACCATGGATGTTTGGAATCACTCCCTATCCACTATGTAGACCCCTAATAGTGATTTTGCAATTTTATAGTGCTGTTTGAATGTGTAGTGAGTATAGGTTATCCCCTATCGTGTCCTCAATATATCCCACAATGCATCTTGAAAAGTAGTGAACGACCAATGGTGACTAGAAAAGCAAAATATCCCAGGATGCATTGCACCGATACAGAAATTCATTTTCTGTTTCTGTTGCCATGGTATTGTTTGATTTTAGGCTCGAGATAAATTCAGGAATTTATTGTGTGAAACTATAAGTAGAGCAAAATGGATGGACATAAAGTTCGTTGTATTCATCCATCCATCCATTTTCTGAGCCGCTTCTCCTCAGTAGGGTCGCGGGCGTGCAGGAGCCTATCCCAGCTGTCATCGGGCAGGACGCGGGGTACACCCTGAACTGGTTGCCAGCCAATCGCAGGGCACATACAAACAAACAACCATTCGCACTCACAGTCACACCTACGGGCAATTTAGAGTCTTCAATTAATGCATGTTTTTGGGATGTGGGAGGAAACCGGATTGCCCGGAGAAAACCCACGCAGGCACGGGGAGAACATGCAAACTCCACACAGGCGGAACCCGGGTCCTCAGAACTGTGAGGCAGACGCTCTAACCAGTCGGCCACCGTGCCGCCTCGTTGTATTCATTTAGGAAAAATACAGTCAGTTTGAAACAATGTTGTAGATTTATTTATTTATTAAATCATTATCAAAGATGCTCCAGCAGCTTACGTTGTGCTGTAATTATGCAACACTAATGATGTAAATATGGTGCTCCCGAATAGTGAGGGAATGAAAAATCACTCTTAACACACCCCACACTGAAGGATAATCGCTCAGGATAATCTTTTAGAGACATTCGGCTTTTGGGGCCTTTGCCAACTTTGATCTGAAGGGGAAGAAAATGCTCAAATTCGTCCTGACTGGCTGATCTCCTTTACTTGCCCTTCCTCTGCCCCCATTAGATGGTGTGATGAAAGGCTGATAATATTTCACCCAGTGCAGGTATTGGTTTGCAGTGAAAAGAAAACAATGTGTAAAAATTAAGACAACACATGTCATTTAATCATATGTAACATAGGAGCCATTGTGGCTGTGTGAATTTATAAGTACAGGACTTAACATTTTCGCCTCCCCTCGATTAGCAATGCAGATTTGTCTGATCTGAATCCTTATGCAACCACGGTTTTTATTTAGCAACTAGCTGTCCACAATGGCACCAGACGGGAGATTTGTGGTCCAGCAGTGCAACCCTGTGTAAAACACGAAAGCAGAGAGGATGAAGTACAGACACCAGTGACTACTTAGAGGCATGGCAGCAAAATGACAGCTCCTTGCCAAGCTCAAGTCTTATTGGAGCTGCAGCACATTTGTTAGTCCTTATGGTACGTTCTGTCTTTGTCTAAGTGCAGGTTTTGATCTAGGAGACCATTTGCAATCAGGAAGTCTCAGTCTTGTGTTTACACTAAGTCCACGTGATGTGGGTTAATGCAAAGCATTACAGTGCTGTCTTTTTTTTTTTTTTTTGGGAGTGGAACCATAGACAGGTTGAAGCATTTAACCAGTGTGTTCAGTTCACATGTATGCACGCATGACAAAAGTATCATTATTAAGAAAAAGACATGCCATTTAATTATTGTATTCATTCAGATCATTAAAAATATAGGCTAGTAAAATCTTTTCTGAAACCTTTACATCCAAGTATAGGTTTTGCAGTTGTTGGCACTAGCCTGAGCAGACTTTATTGCCTTCCAAAATATGAGTACTGTATGTGCACTATAATTTTCCTGCCACCTGTGTGAGAGACTGTTGCTGTTGCTGCTGCACCATTGGGCCTGTTCAAAGCCAGTGAATACATACTTCCTGGTTTGCATGGTGGAACCATACAGCCGGCCTGGTCATGTCCTCACCCAGGGAGACAGGACTATTTATATGGCTGTGGAGGAAATGTTAAATGATGCTAATAATGAGCTGTTGAAAAGCAGAATGAATAGAGAAAACAGTGGTGTTTATGATGTCAGCCACTGCTATCCATCATTATACTGAGGTAAAAAGAAGAAGAAAACAAAAAAAAGGAGAATCACTATGACTTCAGTTTGATGCATTCGAAAATGTATATTTGCCATGTTTTGCAGGTATGAGACAAAATAAAAATGAAATCAGGACTGATTTGAAAATTAAATAGAAAGAAAATATTCAAACTTGGTGTAGATTGGGATGAAAATTGTTGCGCTGATGCAGTTACGACACTTTTATGTCACAGTGTACACAAATCAGGTACGGTGTTTCCTCCTTATTCGCAGCGAAAAGCGGCGAGTAATTGTAATTGCCCATAGATGCCATTAGATGGTGGCTAAGCACGTTTTTCTATTAGACATGACTTGACTAAATGAAGATCCACCCTTCAAAATACTGTAGTAGTGACACCCAACAAACACATACAATAATAATAATAATAATAATAATAATAATAAAAACAATTCTAATAAGGGAAATATCACCATACAGTATAGTACATTATAAAATATACAGTAATAGTATGATTAAATAGAATGCAAAGAATTATACAGTTTGCACACCATGATTTCATGCTTTAATTCTCCTTCTGGTGTCTGTGCCTTGGCCACCAGGGAGCAGTATATTACAGACATAGATACAGTATGTAGTAATACACAAGAAGAAGACTGTTACAACTAAACTGCACTGCAACCACTTATATTCCCAAAAAGTTGTTTAAAGGTTTATAACTGCTCGGATATTGATGCCAGTTTTTTTTAGCTCGTCGATGGCGTTCCCCATTATGTGTTAGCATTAAGCTAGCGGACTTTAAGGCAAAGTTATGCGGTTGGGGGGGGGGGGGGGGGTAGGGGGATAAAAAATAAAATAAAATAGGCAAATTTGCAAATGCCGAACTGCAAATATGCAGGGGTTCACTCTACCACCATCCACACACGTCGCTCAGGCATGTTTTCTGTCTTCCTGTGTGTCTCCTTTTCACAATTACAACCTCTTCTTAACATTTGTGGCATGCCTACATTAACTATGCGTCATTGCTTCACAAACGTCTCCTAAACCACCGGCGATGGCATCGTGGAGGACTTTCTGACTTGTGTTTATACAAATGTAATCACGTAATGCAAGTGACTTTGTGTTTGTACTCTTATGAAGAACATGGCTGCCTGGATCTAAACATAAGTATCAGTGAAGCAATGTATTCCTAATAGCAATGCTCATATTTATCAAATGATCCCCATGTGAAAATTTTGTACTGGCGATCAGAACATCAAGGGACTCATCTTTTGAACACCATGGATGCCTGGAATTAATACAATTATGTAAGTGACTCGTAGCTGCAATCCTAGTATGGTTGTAGTCCTATGAATCAACATTTAAGACCAATCAAGATAAAATGAGCTGTCTGTAATTAGAATATTACACTTGCATGACTCGTGCGCTGAATTTTGAAGCGTTTACTGCCACCAAGGATGTTGCAGGGTTAGTCTAGAAATGAATTGCAAGTCACACACTAAGCTTAGTGTATTCTTTACAGTTTCCATTGATTTTTCCAGTTGTGCAATGTGTACTTGGATACAAATGTTCACCATAAGTGCCTTCAATAGATTATTCTTCTCATTGTGTCATTCATAGTGGACCATTGTGTTTATATTGTAAAGGGACACAATTGAGGTTCAAAATAATTGCATGTTAATGTTCTGTGAACCTATTACAGTAGTTGATCAATCAGTATGCTTATACAGTAATAGAACATTCTTGCTCCTCCATGGCAGCATCACTTTCTGGCTTCAAAACTGTGGGTGAATGGGACGTTTTGTTTGCCTGCATTGATTTCCTTTGGGTGGAACTCGTCCTTGCAAGTTAACAGATTACTGCAGTCCAAAAGATTTACAGTAATTTAAAGTAACTGAAGTTGTTAAATTGAGGAAAAGTGTTTGCTTTAGTAGACTCAATCCATTTCCAGCCCAGTTGTTGAGTAACTGTACTTAGTTCAATTACACTACTGCAAACATAGAATATTTTTCTTCTCATATGTGAATGACTCGTACTCACAATTTTTATCCTCTTGGACAAAAATCAAGCCGGATATACTGCCAATGAAAATGTATTGATGCCAAGAGAAAACTTGATCCATTCATCATCTTTACCCTGCAGAATCCCAGTTCTGCATACTTGAGGAAAGTCAGTTCATCAAACTGTCTACACAGACTCCAATCTTTACATCCTTCCTCTCCCCCAACAAGCCCTGACAGAAATATCACACTCCACATTTGACCCCAAGTGAAATTCTTTTTAAGAATTTGGAAGTATTTCTCTTCTAAGGATGTGATGGGGAGCGAACACATTTCTTTAATTACTGCCGAGTAATACATTAAGCAGGCACTTTCATTTCTCGAGCGCATATGTTCCTCAGAACAAGGATGCATTGTCCCTAAAAGACGGGCACAGCTTTTTACCATGACGCCAGTGACATTGATGACTCCTTGTAAAATGAGTTCATCGAGAGCTGATGTCATCAATAAAAGCAAATATACCACCATTCTATTGCTCATGACTGAAGGTTAAATGAAAGGAAAAGTAAAAGATATGGATGGGAAAGAAAAAAATTTCACATACTGTACTTGTCGATTTACTATGTACATTTTCAGAGTGTAACTATAAAAATGATGAAAGACTGCCACTCCACAAACAGAACCTCATCTGTGGATGGATTGTTTTAAATTTTTTATCATTAATTAATTAAAATTATTATCAACCGAAATATTTGCGCCGATGGATACTACCTACAGTATTTCAGGCTCTCTGGTCTCACGATGTACAAGGAATAAGAAACTTAATGTGCCAGTCAACCTGTTGTGACTAATATTTTATATATTTGCATAGTGCCACATGCACGTCCTCTGATTAGCAGAGCGGCAGTACGAGCACTTATAAGAGACTTGTGATCATAACATGCAATTGTTTACAGTTACTTGGAACACAGCGTTCAAAATAACCTTGGGACTTAATAGCCAGCAATAGCCTGTTATGGTAAATTTCTTCCCCTTGTTTATTTAGTAAATAGTATAGATTAATAATGGTAGAAACATGGTGGTTCCAAAAATGACATCAATTAAATTACTCCTCGTTTAAAACATAGCGCCATGAGATGATGCAGGGAAATAGTTACAATCCGTAATCAGTTACAATCCATGGACGCATTTTTTTTTTTTTAGAAACCACAGGCTATTTTAACCATAAAGCTTTGACTGTATTTTCTGTCACTGAAGGCAGCACTTCATCAAAAAGCCTGAACACTTCACTATGTGTTATCAGAAGCTAACACTGATATTGCTGTTAGCTAATCTGAGCTAATACTGCACTCCAGCCTGTCACTTGACAATTGCAAATCTTCACCCAGCATAGGTATCAAGTTATGAGCAGCGAAACTTGGTGTGAGGGAGGTTATTGTATAAATTAGCCGGATTGTAATTTGCAAATTTCCACACGGTTCATTCACTGACACATTTTTAGAGATGGAAACTCACAACTTGGTTGTTTAATTTGACACTTGATGGGTGAGCAGGCATGCCAGAAAACCATCTATTAATAAGACCCCCCCCCCCTCCCCCCCACACACACACACAAAAAAAGTTCAGTATTCCATAATACGTTCCCCTTAAGTTAAATATTCACATTCTTAATCTATTAATCTATTAATTAATAAGACCCCCCCCCCTCCCCCACACACACACACACAAAAAAAGTTCAGTATTCCATAATACGTTCCCCTTAAGTTAAATATTCACATTCTTAATGGTCATGTGGAGAGGGGAAAAAAACACCCTTTGACTTTAATGATGAAATGGTGTAATTAAAGTTTTCACAAATGTGCCTCGACAAGTTTGTTTTTCTTTTTTTCTAACTGTCACACAATAGTTAACAGTTATAGTAATGTAAAACTTGCAATGATGTGCAGCAACATTGTTTTAGATGTTAACTTAATCTCTTTGAGCGGTTCTTCTAGGATGCAGAGACTGACATTGAGATTCTTTGTTGCTTTGCAATTTGATGAATCACATCAGCAGGAACGCTCATTAATTTACCAAAGATCCCAAAACAAACCGAGACAGAGATGACACTGACAGAAGGTTCGCTCCTTTGCAGCAGGTTTAATGAACTGCGGCTCTGCATGCATGTCATTGATCATCCTTCCTGCTAACTCATTGCAAATAAGTAATTTGTTTGGAAGTAAATTAAAAGATGTTTTTTTATATATATGAATCTTTGTATTCATTTGTCAGCTGTGTAATCTTCAAAATTGGAGTACAGAATGTATTTAGAATAGCTGATTCAAAGTGTGAGAGACGGGGGGGTGGGGGGAAAGCAATTTCACTGCAGAAATGACCATAATGAGTGTATTATTTACTGTGATAGGATAATGCCTGTCCAAAGGAGACATGTTGTTCTGAACTCATACCCTACAGGACGCCATTTGGGCCTTCCTCAAAGCAAACACTGATCGGAAGCAAAATTTGGGGGAAAAAAAACGAAAAAAAAAACTCCCTTCCTTTTGCCTCTCCCAGTCGTCTTTCCTCAGGATGCTAGTAACATCCCATATGGAAGGCATCAGGCAAGCATATGTTAATAACAATGCGGCTACGGGTTTCATAAAAAGGAATGGAACGAATTATGGCCCTGCCCCAGTCAGAGCCATCATGTACTGCAACGCATTAGCGGGGCCTTGGCAACTCTCTGCACAGACTGGGAGGGATGACGACGAGAGGAATGTAGGTGGGTGCCAGGCTTCCAAGTATTAACCAGTCAGTCCACTGTGGGCTTCCATGCTGCAGTACACAGAGGGAACACACAGCGAGATGTCACGGGAGGAAGTCTGTGGGCAGCACACAGACAGGCTCCACTGGGGATAAAGCAACATCAACAGCGGTTCGACTATGAATGTTGATTTGATTCTTGATTAAAATGGAAGGAGGATTTCTGCTTTTTTTTGAATGAGAGACTGCCTGGGGTAAATTAACAGACAAGATCCCACAGAGAGAGTGCGTGTGTGGGATACCTACCTTTTGAGGTTTGTTCATGTCTGGTACAAATCAGATCCAAGAGAATTTAATGAGATTTCATACAAAAGTATTGCTCACTAATGTCTATTTCGATTACATTGTTCATTTTGAAATAAGGGCCTCCTCAAACTCTTGAAATTATGTCAAAGGAAAGTTTTTCAATGCCAGCAGTATGTCCACGATTGCCATTTTTCACTACCTCAGGTTATGACTATTTGTACAATTTATTATGAAATGCCAGGGAAGGCTATTTTGTATATAACACATACAAAGGCAATTTATTGTTTTAAAAAGTACATAGCATAAACAATCGTTATAACGGTATGATAAAATGACAAAATAAAAACAATTGTACTAAGATGTAATGGATTAAAACACTGAATAATTTGTTTTTAAAAATTAAGAAAAAATCAGTGCTATCAGACAGAACTGACATTTTAGTAATACCATTTTCAAAGAAAATTACAGGGGTACCTTGAGGTACAAGTGACCCAAGTTTTTCAAGATGTGAGTTGTTGCTGAAAAAAATAAATACAATTGCTTTGACTTGCAAGCAAACATTTGACATACGAGTGCTGTATGGTGGCAGTGAACACAACACACTTCACAACAAACAGCAGCTGAGCAGATCGTAAACAGAAAAGAGGCTTCAAGGTGATTAATGCCATTCCCATTTGAAGTTTACTGTCAAATTAACAGTGTAAAACAAAGAGTGACACTTAAAAAAAAAAGTAAAATCTAAAACAACCCATCCATCCATTTTCTTTACCGCTCATCCTCACTAGGGTCGCGGGCATGCTGGAGCCTATCCCAGCTTTCTTCGGGCGGGACGCGGGGTACACCCTGAACCGGTCGCCAGCCAATCGCAGGGCACATAGAAACAAACAACCATTCGCACTCAAATTCACACCTACGGGCAATTTAGAGTCTCCAATCAACCTACCACGCATGTTTTTGGGATGTAGGAGGAAACAGAAGTGCCCGGAGAAAACCCACCCAGGCACGGGGAGAACATGCAAACTCCACACAGGTGGGGCCGGGATTTGAAAACCGGTCCTCAGAACTGTGAGGGAGATGTGTTAACCAGTCAGTCACCGTGCCGTCTAAAACAACCGCCTTTTGTTTTTACAAACTCCGCAATCTTAACGCTAACAAACAATGCCAAACACTGTAGATGGGCAAACGAGAAGGATCGGTGTCTCTGTGTTACAATACTTTAAGCAACAGATATTTGAACACAATTTTACTTGAACACAATATAACAATACGATATAACAATACCCACAGGTATATATTTACACTCTGCGAAAAATGAATAGTATAATACAGCTGAGTTACTTAAAGTAGGTGTGAAACTCTTCTTTTCTATCTCCATGACTGTGTTGCTATTATATGTTCAGAACTTTATTCTGTTCCAGTAAATATTTGACATTTTTTATCGTTTTACACTTCAATTACAGTACATGCATTTTTTTTTTCAAAACAAAATCCTTCTAAATTCTCATGAGACAGGCTGATCTAATAAAATGTTCGATTGATCCCATTTAATAAGGTTTTCAGTTATGTACTGTGTTTGTAGGAATCAAATACATGTGAATATTGTGATAACATGGGTTAGTCAAATCAAATGTCCTCTGTGACCATTTATGACTTACAAGCTCTCAAGCTTGCATCAGATCATTCAAATTTTCCTAATTTCTCATCGCTGTCGTTGACATTTCACCTCTACATGACAATTCTCTTGGAGGTCTCAACCCCTTGAAGACCACCCCTGTGTTTACCACCAGCCATCAGCATGCTTAACGAACATCAACCTTGTCAATGAAATGTCAATCAAGTTCAATTCAGTGTCTTCAGGAGCAGACAAAGACACGAGCAGAGGGAGCAGTTGGCGGTGCAAGTTGTTGCTGAGTGGGGACGTGCCGATCCCAAATCTCGTCTCTCAATGTGGGGCATGCCCGCTAGATCAGCTGCAAGCCTCGGAGAGCATATTTTAGTTCAGACGTACAGCATGGAGGGAATCTAAATAGCTCCATCAGGACAAGAGCAATGTCTATTAAGTAAAATTTCATGACCTGTATGTCACCGTTTCAGCTTCTGTTCGTGATTACTTATGTCTGTGGTGGAAGCAGACTTATACTTGGCTTGTGACTGTGTAACCTGGAGAATTGAACATGTGCTTCAACATTTTATTTATGTATTTATTTTTTTAAACTGCTTTCTATGACTTGATAGTGACCACACCAGCAGCTTGCTGTCTTCATCGCTGTCTTCCATTAAACCTGTAGACATATGCTATATTTGTATTAGAGGATTTGCCCCCTCCCGCTCTTTGTATCGGTCATTTATTTTGACCCCAAAGTCGTTTTCCCCTTCATTGTCGGTGACATCATGCTCTGGACCACCAGAGTTGGACTTCTGCTCCTTCACTCTGGCTACCTTTAGGAAAAATGCCGCTGCTGCTTTTTTTTTTTCTCCGCATGGTTATTTCTCAACAGTGCTTGATAAATTTGTAAACAGGTCTGAGTGAGTGTCAGTGTAATGCTGATATCAACAACATAGTCACCTTGTAATTGATTTCCCACGGGCCTCAGTGATCAGATCGATACTGAGACTGCGATGTGCTTGTTATAAAATGCCAAAGCAGGCAAGGATACATTTATGTTGTAAAAAAAAAAAAAAAAAAAAAACATGCATTAACTCTCCTGCAGGTGCACGCATGGATGCTTGTGGCACACAGACACCCAAATCACATACAGCTGCTTACCATCCTCGTAATTGTGGTTCCATCAATATCATATTACCCGTTCCTTTAGCTGCCTATTGATCAATCCTACAGCTGCTGGTCATGTGCTGGTTACGATATGCTCCATTACCTGAGCTCAGATTGGGAATAGTGGAAAGTATGCACATGGGGTGGGTTTGGATGGCTGAGCCTGTTTGAGTGATTATGATACAGGCTGTACATTGATCCAAAAGACTGCCGAGTGTTCCTGGTGCAGATGGACACCTTATGGCATGAGGAGCATGTTATGGTTGAGTATATAGCGTAAGGTTGCACCAGTATGGATTTTTAAAGGCCGCCACTAAAAGTGATGTTTTGGTGTATAAATTATCCATTCAAATATCAATAACAATTTCAGTTATAATTCACAATCAATACTTTACTATACAGTCTGTTGTACATTTCGATTATTACATCTATCAGTACTGACAGCTACACTAGTGGGTAGCAAATAACAATTATAAATACCAATATACTTGTAACACTTTATCATTTAAAACACAATATTATTTATAAGCTGCTTATTTGTAATTACCACATAACATTCATAATAAGGCATGTATGACAACATTTCTAGAATGGCAGTTTGTATTTTATATGAATTTGTCTGTATATTAGCAGGCTACTTCCTGCTTCATGCAATATGACGTAAAGACGAGAAGACTGTACCATTTTTTTTTTATTCTGGGCTGTGGAATGTAATTTTATTATGACCCAAGCAGCCGAATGAGAATTAAATTAAGTGAATAAATTGTAGAGGTGCAGTATTTCTTTTAGTTTGTACCTGTATGTCTGGATAATAGATCACAGGCGTACTTCCTGGCTCACAAAAAACGTAAGATGACGACATTTTTTTAAAATACTGTGGTGACTCAAACGGAAATAACAGTTGAAATTCCTCCCAAAAAAGTGAAATCTCCTGCAGTATCATATTTGTATTTGTCTCTTTGTAAAGCCCAGTGCAGACATATCGATAATTGGGCCAATTTTGAGCCCCTTAAGATCAAAGTCAGCAAAGGCCCGATTGTTGGATGTCTGGAATGATTATGCTGACCAATTATCCAGTGATGTGGGCTATGTTTAGGGTGATTATTATTTTATTTATTAATTATTTTTTTCGGGCGGCACGGTGGACAAATGTTTAGAGCGTCTAGCTCACATTTCCGAGGACCGGGGTTCAAATCCCGGCCCCGCCTGTGTGGAGTTTTCATGTTCTCCCCGTGCCTGCGTGGGTTTTCTCCGGGCACTCAGGTTTCCTCCCACATCCCAAAAACATGTGTGGTAGAGTGATTGAAGACTCTGAATTGCCCGTAGGTGTGAATGTGAGTGCGAATGGTTGTTTGTTTGTATGTGCCCTGCGATTGGCTGGCAACCAGTTCAGGGTGTACCCCACCTCCTGCCCGATGATAGCTGGGATAGGCTCCAGCACGCCCGCGAACCTTGTGAGGATAAGCGGCTCAAAAAAATTGATGGATTTATTTTTCCCGCTCTTCTTTGAAACAATCATAAATATCAAACATGTTCAATATTTACGATCACCATTCCTTACGTGTATGGTCAGCACATAGGATGGCCGAGACAATTATTTTGCAGAATTAGAATTTTCTGTTTGTACATTAGACCAGCTGCACATCGAACGATGCGGCCGAACCCGCCTGAACTGTTAATGCAGTCTGCGGAGTTACAGTCTATACATATATTGTTTTACAGTGATACTGAAATATATTTAGAATGTCATATTGACCTGTGACTAGAAAGCAAAGGGGGGAGAGGCTCTGTCACTGAAAACCAAGTGTACAGTCAGTAAATGGGGCGAACGATCATTGCCAACAGCCTCTCAAAATATTCACACTATCTTTATACTCGCCCGTTTCCTCTCTTTGTGCCAACCCCTTTCTTCCTTGACAATCGCGCCATGTTTTTGTGGTTCAATATAGACTAATACAGTCCTGCATATTGTATGTGGAGCCTTAAAACCCGATACAGGGTCGCAATTTTTCTGTTGTAGCACATCTGTAGATAGTTCTCACTCGCTTGGTGGCTAATTTATGTTGCGATGGTCCACTTCGGCGGACCTTAGTTGGATGGCTTCTTTCAGTTTTGTAGACAGAACATTCTGCGGTTGGGGTAAAAGGTAAATGTTTGGGTGTTCCCGGTCCAATGTGTACCCCAACTCACCCGTAAATTCAGCTAGTGTAGGCTTCAATGGGTTCTTTCTTTCTTTGTTGTTTGTTTAGGTTTTTTGCATAATCTTGCTAACAAATCACTCAATCAACTTAGAACAATCCAAGGGAGGAGCTGAGGTTCATGCCATCATATTCCCACTTTGGTTTTAGAGATAGTTGCGGGGCAGAAAGAGGACTCTGGCTTGAATTCATTGCTTCCTCAAGGGAGAAAAATACTATTTTCTGTTTCAAAATATGTAAGTTAAAAAAACAACAACCTTGATTTACATCTGGAAAGACTAAATTAGTGATTGACTCTTCCTGCATGTCCCCATCATCTAATTTACTCATTTGAACTCGTACAAATTGTCTTGCAATAGGCCCCACTTCTTCACGACCTTGCACATGATAAGTGTGGTGAACATTTCATTGCCCCCATTACAGAAGGATGTAGTTTGGTACTATGGGAACGTAACAATCAAGAGTTTGGGCTGTAATTGGATCATCATTTAGCTCAGGGGTGGGCAAATAACTTCCCAATGGGGTCATGCGAGAAATTGGAATGGTTGCCAAAGGCCATGCCTACATGGTAACCTCAGTTGTTCCTCATTAATTAAATGTACTGTATTTATATAAAGCATTAAATTGTATTGTTTTAATAAGATGCTTGTCGTGTAGGTAGGTATATGCTGTTACAATTAGGGAATCAAAATGGTAAACTAAGCAGTCAAGCAGTATTTTTGCTAGACTGCGAGGACTGGTTAGAGACTGGGGACGGGTCGGATGTGGCTCGCAGGTCGTACTAAATCAGACATGGTACAGGTCGTACCATGTCTGATTTAGCTCATAATGTAGACTTGCCCCCAGTAGAGAACAGACCTCCACTAAGGCCAAACATGCTTAAACATATCCGTATGACTTGTTTAATTCTGCAAGGCTGTTCAATTCTACCCCATAGGTCTAGCGCTACCTGGTGGATCTGGTTGGTCACTGCATGACCCGGCCCCAATGCAAGTGGATCATAACGGGGGAAGGGAGAATAAATTATTATATGCAGATCTTTATTTTGGATCCTTCTCAAAATGTAATGGACTAGGAACATGTTGCGCCCCTCCATGAAGTTAAAGTTGAAAATTGATCATATCGTTCTTGCGTACGCTGCAAGCAAACAAAATCCTCTTGCGCTCGTGCTTTGGGAGTTTGGCTGACAACTGTAAGTAAAACCTGAAGCAAAGACAAGGCGTAGGGAATGGGAAAGCCCTACTAAATAACAACACATTTTTTATTTTTGGCAAAATAAAAATATATTTTAAGCTTTTTTTCTTTATGGTTTGTGTTTCAGCTCAAACCATCTGCCTCAGAGTAACAGGCATAGTGGGGAAAATAAGTATTTGCTCATTATGGTTGAAAAACAATGTTATAATTGTGGCAGATGAGTACTAATTATGACTACATTGTCAGTGAATTCATGTGATTTTCTTTCTTTTTTTTTTTTTAAATAAAAACTCTTCGATTAGAGACGTGGATGATGACCACATCTGTTTGTAGTTAGTATAGGGATCTTCTATTTCAGCCCATGTGTTTCCTGTCATGGAGTGAAAGGAAAAGAAAGATGGAAAATGTGTGTGGCCAGCAATTTCTATTTTTTTCTTGGGAACGTCTTGTCTCCTGTCTCCCCTCTGATGTTCACGCGTGACCTGGACAGTGGACTAATTCACGCTTCTTCTGCCCCTAAATTCAGTCCAATTGCTGTCGATCCCATGTTTTTGATCTCATTCATCACACTTCTGTCTTTTACTTTCACCATACATCCATTTGTATGTGCTCTCGGTGTCAGAAACTGTAAATCTTGGCATGTTCTGTGCCCATGATGAAACACTGTAAATCTCAGACCTGCTTGCAGCCTCTCAATAAAGTGTCCCGTTGCTAAATAATGAAACTTTGGGATGTGATCTGGTATTCTGTTAGGTCCTGGAGGGATGAGATGGGATATTGTTCCTATCTCTGGCTCCAATGAGGGAATTAAGTGTAGCCTGGCTTCCAGCAGTACGCAAGAAGAGGACATTGTCCAATCTACTGGGGGCATTGCCGAAGACAATAAAGCTTGATGGTATTTTCTCATACTGACAGATAATATTTTCTCAGACTGAACTATTAAAAGTCAGGGAGGACAGTGAGTCACCATAAGAAAACACTGACCATAAGTAAACTTTTTTTGGCAGCCGAATGGGTTATTTGCTACTGATTCAACATTGCAGATGGATGTGTGATTTTCTTCATTTTTTTTAATAATGAGAATCACTTTGTGAAGTATTTTAAATATCAAATGTGCCATGCAAATAATTGCTGACTGATTTTGATGAAATGTATTGCATACATGAATAATAATATCAACAACAATAATAATAATCCTAATAATTTCATAAAATTGACTTTCATGGTGCTTAAAATATCATTGCATCATTTCATGTGATTAATGTTGCCCACAGCATCCCTTGAAGCCTGGTCATCGTGGACGTTGGATCCCGTTGGATCTGTGATTCCTTCCAAGGTTTCTTCCTCCCCCCCGCCAAAATTATTTTTTTGCTGAGTTTTTCCTTGGCTGGATGGGAGTTTTTGACCAGGAGATGTCATTTATTTTTTGTGAACTGTGGGCTTCTGAAACCCTTTGAGACTCTTTAGTGATTAAGGTTTATACAGCATACTGTAAATTCACTTCACTTGTCAGAAAAATGGCAACAAAATAGTATTGACCAAAATTATAGTAATGATAGCCAAAATCCTTAAAATATTTACATTCTTATAAAATCTGTTGGAGGAATTTTGTCACTAAACCAGTCATTTGGATCAATTCACAATGTTGCAAATCAATTCTCATATACCCACTAAAGAACAAAACAAAACACAAGTCACAATAATGTGGAAAATAATTTGGGGTGGGGGAGTTTTGAATAGGAATATTTGAACTTCCTCTGTGTCATTCTGTTAGCTTCTGAAAAGCGATCACGTACCTTAAGAGTTCCTCCTCACTGGGTGGAAGGGGAAACTTCGTCCCAGCTAAGTGAGTCCTCGGAGAGGGATTGGCGACAGAGGAGAGGAGACTTGACTCCCCTGACATCTGTTATGTGGAGTGGCATCTAATTTAGCCTCTGCTGCAGAGGGCAAAACAAAGGATGGGAGGTGAAGGGAAGCATACAATTAGGACAAGGAAGGAAGGAAGGGTCTTTATCTGTGTTTGTGTTGAAGTCCCTTTTAAACACTTGGGAAATTTAATACAAGGATGTTAGGTTACCTTTAGGATGAAATGAGTGAGAGCTGTTTTAAAATGAGATTGAGAGACAAATAAGTGTGACGAATAAACAACATATTTCTTTTAGAATGGCCCTCAGTAGAGCAACGGCGTCAACTCAATCCAGATAATCCTAATTCAGACAATTCCCTTCAAAGAAATTCACCTTTCTGCATGTGCCATAATTTTGTCAGTATGATTCATGCATTATTCACTGAAAAACTAAGTAAAATTTTCAAGAATGACCTGTGTCAAATGTTAACTCATTCACTGCCAGCTTTCCCAGTTAACATGGATATTTGACTTCTCAAGCCGTCAATGGCAGTGAATGTGTTAACTAATAATACAAATAATAATAATAATTTAAAAAACTGATTACACATTTATCTCGAATCCCTCCACATACTATGGGTAAAATTCATAGTTAACTTTGACTTTAGCAAATATTTTTTTGTCCACCGGTTCTGCGAATTGTATTTTATCAGTTAAGCCAGTGGTTCTCAAACTTTTTACACCAAGTACAACTGAAAAATTAGATTTAGCTCTCCAAGTACCACCATAATGACTAACGTTCAAATACAGTAGAGGTGTAAGCCAAAGTGTTCATCAAAAACGAAACAGAGGTTTTATTCCTTTTATTTTATTCCTAAAAATTATAGCTGAATTTAATTATTGTAAGGCTCTTTTCCTCTTCGGCCCGGAGGACACGACGTCCACAATTTCCAAAAACAATTTGAAATGTGGACTCGTCGGACCACAGAACACTTTTCCACTTTGCATCGGTCCATATTAGATGAGCTCGGGCACAGAGAAGCCAGCGGCGTTTCTGGGTGTTGTTGATAAATGCTTTTGCTGTGCATAGTAGAGTTTCAAGATGCACTTACGGATGTAGCGCAAAACTGTATTTACTGACATTGGTTTTCTGAATTGTTCCTGAGCCCATGTAGTGATATCCTTTACACATTGATGTCGGTTTTTGATGCAGTGCCGCCTGAGGGATCGAAGGTCACGGCCTTAAACTGTTCGACTATTTTCTCACGCACTTGTTCACAAAGAGGTGAACCTCGCCCCATCTTTTCTTGTGAATGACTGAGCAGTTCAGGGAAGCTCCTTTTATACCCAATCATGTCACCCACCTGTTCCCAATTAGCCTGTTCACCTGTGGGATGTTCCAAACAGGTCTTTGCTTAGCATTGCTCAACTTTCTCAGTCTTTTTTGCCACATGTCCCAGGTTTTTTGTTGCAGGCATAAAATTCTAAGTTAATGATTATTTGCAAAAAACAATAAAGTTGTCATTTTGAACATTAAATATCTTGTCTTTGTAGTGTAATCAATTAAATATAGGTTGAACACAATTTGCAAATCATTGTATTCAGTTTTTATTTATGTTTAACACAATGTCCCAACTTCATAGGAATTGGGGTTGTACTTAAAAGTTCAATAAAACTGAACAGTATTTTGAAAAGGTGCTGCACTTGAAATGTAAAAAATGTACTGCACTGGCATATGAAAAATAAAGAAATGTACTGGAGCATAAAAATACACATGCTGTCTCCATACCGTAGTTATAAATTTCCTTTTAATTTGTTTGATTTTATTTCCTATTTCAAATGTTGTAAATGTTGTATTTAATTCAGTGATTGTTTTCACGTACCACAATGGAGAGCCCATGTACCACTAAAGTTCCTTGTACCACACTTTGAGAATCACTGAGTTAAGCAAACAAAAAAAATAAAAATAATGTTGAGCCAACATAATTTTCAAAGACAATGTTTCATTCATTTTATTCCATGTAATTCTACTATAATGACAATCCCCCAAAGAACAACAACAACAAATGTGGTGGTAAATTCTATTCTCTTGGTATTACACAGTATTATATTTCTATTTAAGTGTTTTTGATGGAACAAGATATATATATTTTGGAGTTACAGTATTTTGCTTCCCATATTTAACTTTGAGCTCTGAAACCTTCTGTATGTGTCTTACTTTCTGCAAATGTTCCCTATGTTTTTAAATTGACCTCATTACCATAGTTCAATATTAAAGAAAGCTCCTCACTGTCCTGGATATAGGACTCCTACCCTGTCCAAGAACTTGCTATGCACTTGCCATGCACTTTAGGGGTCAAAGTTCATCCATAGATATCCACCACAGAGGTCAGCTTCATTAGGTGTTAATGATCCTCCCTGAGGGCAAGTTGTCGGCCGTACTCCCTTCACTCCTCGGCCGACTCAGCCCTTTTTACATATTAGATGACAACCTGTTTCCAAGCATCAATAACATGTTGAACCTATTCTTCAAATCAGCTTTTCTTTTTGTTCGCCTGGCCGCTTTTCTCTCCTTTCCCTGAAATGTAAATTAACCGAACCACCGAACACGTTGCAGCCGAAGCAACACGAATCCTCATTTGAACTGGCGCTCGGGTACGCTGCAATCAACGAGAGGGCCCGTTCATTTACCAAGCTGTCAGCAGGAGAGCGCTCAAATGGAAAGTAGAATATACAAGCATGCAGCACAGGGATTTGGATGTATTCCCAGTAATTATTGTATCATTTGAGTCTCCATTGCCGCCTTGATCTGCCAGGTTGAGAGGAAACGTCGGTGCAAATCTTCGACCCTTTGCAGGCGGGAATTTGCTCCAGAAGCCAGAACCAATCGCACAAAGTAAACCAGTTTGACTTTGAAACCAATTAAAATTGTGCCTGTTAAAGTAGAGTCGGACGCATAATTAAACCAATCTCATGCTGTGTAATTTGCTAGCCATTCAGGAAGCTATAATGAATAGACAGCAGCAAGATTGAGGGATTAAATGTTTTTGAAGTTATGGACCTGAATTGATTCCAATTCCACTTGTGAGCTAAGATGGAAGCTAGGCAATGCCTTCGGATGAGAATTTGAGCTGATGACTCAAGCCCTTCCATTACTGTCTCGGCAACACAGATACATGTTGTCATGCGTGTTTGCCAACAATCCCACCATGATGAAAGAATTGTTTCAATCTGTCCATGATTCCAAATATTCGGCTACAAGAGGTTTATCCTTAAATTGGATGATTTGAATGTGTGAGCCGGAATGTTTGCAGTAGAGAATAAGCAAAATTATGGCTTTAGGGCAGGTGTGGGTGAACTTTTACGCTCAAGGGACAAAGGCACATTTCATTTTTAACACAGAAAGATGGGCCAAGGTCATTTATAGATGAGTATAAGAAAAAAAAAAGCAAATGGTGGTGGCCCACTGAAGTACACATAAAGACAAAAAGTGTGACAAAATTTAAATTTCATGTGCCACAGTAAGGTTGTCAATCGGACTTTAGTATTTTACTGTTCGTCGTCATGGGCAACAAGGACCTTGCTATTCATCCATCCATACAAAGACCTTTTGATAGGCAGTTGTTATAATTAATTAAATGCTGTTTTACAGAGTGATACATTATTTTTTAGCTGACTGAAATCCTATGACAGTCAACAATAATGTCCTGTAAAAAGTTACGCAATTTCCTCCATAATCCTTAATCATTCATGGCATATTAGGCCAATACATATCGCTGCTGACAATTGGATATTACCTTTCCCAGTTTGAAAATAACTCCCTATGAGGTGTTAATGGAGGGGGGGGGGGGGTCAAATGACCATAGGTGACCCCTCATGGTGGAATGCTTCATAACCTCTGACCTGTTGGGCAGGCCACTGGGCCTGATCGTGACCTCCATGGAGAGTGGCCAGTGTCAGAACGGAATGGTGCGCAGTTGTTCAACTCCTGTTGTTTGGGCCGTGAGCACGCCCTGGGATTTTTTCAACGATGTACTTTTTAAACCCTTTTGTCCCAAATGGATTTTAAAGAGATGTCCTCACATCGACACCTTTGCAAGCTGTCAAGTGCATGCCGAAAGCGACAGGTGGTGCTGTAACCACAAGTTGTAAGAACACTTCAACCAATCAGAAATTTTGAAGGAAGTCATTTTCTGTAAAAGGCTCAATAACAACCATGGAAATTTGAGGAAAAGTGGAATCACATGTTTGAGGTTATGAGTGAGGGCAGCTATGGGCAAATGGTTAGGAAATACTGGCACAAAAGTGAAAGGCAACAGGCTCAATTTCCCCGACCGGGATAGGGCAAATATACTATAAATCCTATTAATCTTTTTCATTAATAAAATGTTTTTAATGTGACACTCAAATAAAAGTTGATGATTGTTTAACAAAAAAAAAAAAACATGCTGATGTGCAGCAAATTGGATATAAATACATATTGTTATGGGCAATGGCATTTGTCTCAACATGCTTCATCTAATAGCTTTAATTTACTAGATAATTTCCTTACTGTTCATCAAGCAAGCAAACTTACCTGCAGCACATTTGATAAAATTGTCACAACATATTGGACACTGTTTCTTTTTTTTTTGTTTTGTTCTAATGACGATCAATAATCAAAATACACCGTCTATCTAAATAGTTGCATATTGTTAAATCCCAGTGTGATGGATGCTGCCCACTTTGAGTGTTGCATGCACACACATGTATATACACACACACACACATACACACACACACACACACACACACAGAAACACACACACACACAGGAGTTTCCGTGTAGCATCAACAAAGCAGCTATTAGGAATGTAGCCAGGGCTTTATGGTAGAAAGGGCCTGTTCTGCAGACCTGCAACTCAACCATCTTGTTTACATATCAATATAGTCAGGCCAATGATGAATGAGGGATTTGCTGCTTTCTCGTGGCAATCTTTCATTGATGGGAAACCCTCTGGATTCCACGTGGACCCCTTAGTTCCTCCCTCCCTGAATCTTAATTTTTCATCTTAATTATACATTTTGGACAATTCATTGCTTCCAATTTCACGATTTCTTCCATTTAACTCTTTGTTTTCATACACGCACGCGCACACATGCACACACTTTACTTTTTAAAAGTAAATATCTTTTAACTGTTATGTACTGTTTCATTGATTACACTACTGTAATTACAAACAACCTGATATGATGAAAATGTTAAATTATATTTACACAAGCTGCAAATGCATTTTTCAAATCTAGCATATACATTTGCAGCAAAATTTTCTGATAAAATACTGAAAGTAAATTTAAAAAAAACTGTTCACTATTATGTGCAAAGGGACTCAAAGTTGGCATTTAGAAAGTCTTGGTGTGTGCAATTCAAGCAATTTGTGATTATAAAGGATTTGATTGTATCACTAATTTGTAATAAAGAACAGTAAAGTAGTGGTACCAAGTACTACCTCCAAAAATACCACAACATTACAATACAGTAATGGAGTAGTCCCAAGTCTTCATAAAAACAAACATTGTGCTTCAGTATAAGAAAATTAAAACAAAGTGTAATTAAATGGTGATTTAATGAAAATATACTGCACATAAAAGTTAAATAGATTGTACCGAAACACATGTTTGCAACAAACAGTTCTTAAGAAATAAATGTATAAACATAAATATATAAATTACATAAACATTTAATTCAGTGATTCTTTCGTGTACCACTCGGGTTCTCATACCACATTTTGAGAACTACTGACATAACAGTGCATGAATGTAGGTGAGACGCCAGAGTGACCATGAAAATATTCAAATAAAAAAAATCGACATCAATCGCCTGCGGTTTAGGCCCTGAATCGATCTCATGTGTGCAAGATATATCAAGTGTTAAATAATATTCCACAAATGTAAAATAGAAACCTATGGTTGACCCTTGAGCTAAATCAAAGTGACAGTTAGATGTAGTACATATAAGCACAACCTCACTGCCTGTAAACTAAACAGGAACTTATTGATCCACGCCGTGTCCCTGCAGTGGAGGTCCACGCTCGGCTGCAATTTTAATGCGTCAAGTGTGGAGGGTTGTCTATTTGTCTGTGAAGATAAAGAATGCGTTTGTGTGTGTGAGTGCAGCCCGCGCAACGCGACTCCATTAACCAGTTGGGGGTATTGGTCTGCAGTTTATGATGAGCAGGCTCACAGGTCAAACAGGTCAAGGGAAGGGGGAGCGGGGTGAAGATGTCAAAGATCGCCGTCCCCTGTAAGGTCTCCAATCAGCTCGCCGAATTGATTGCTGAGACATCAGAAAGGCGCTGGCCAAATGTTAATCTCAAATTTAGCACCGCCTCTTTCCCTGCACACTTGTGTAAGCTACTGACTGACCACTCATTTATAGAGGTATGCAATATTTTCATTGGCTGATCAGGGAGTCTAAGCAGTTTATAAACTAAAACGAGCTCCCCTAAGAGACATGAGAAATACACTCTTATTATTTGCGTTTTTATGATGTCTCCTGATTGTAAAGTATTATGTTTGGTGACATCGTGCTGATGTCTTCAGAGAAAAACAGAAAGGCTACCAAAAAAAGCATCGTATAATGACATTATACGATCTCATTATACGATCACTTTTTTTTTCTTGTTATATTTTTTCATGGTGCTTTTTTGTCATTTTTTTGTCGCATTACATTTTTTTCCCTCAAAATATTACTTCTTTTTCTTGTATTTTTTTACTTTTCAATGTGGCTCTAATACTCCTATTATAATCTTTTTAATTCTTTTTTTTTTTTTGGGGGGGGGGGGGGGGTGTTGTAGTACGGCTGATTCAAAATGAATGAATCCAAATTAATGATGCTGACCCAATGGAAGATAATGTTTAATACCATTATGATATTGTGATATTGTCCGTCCTCAATAAAGTTTACCATCTTTGTTAATTTTTGGATCGGTATCAATTTTGATTTGGTTCAGAACAAAATATTTGTGTTGTTGTTGTTGTTGTTTTACTGTTCTCCATAATTAACAAGATCTTTACAATTAAATGTTCTTCTCGAGTAATCATAGAATAATAATAGATCATGTTAAAAAAGCAGCCATACATACTGAATGAATATGAGAAAATAAAGAGGGGTCACCAACATGATGCCCGCAGGCCCTAGGTAGCCCCCAAGGAACACATAAGGCGCCTGTGGGCCAGTTAAAAAAAATAGCTCACCTTTATGGGACATTGTTTTCTGAGCAACCTTGTAGAAGTGATCATTTGAAAATGTATGCTCTTGGAGAGATTCATAGATAAAGTTGCGCATATTCATATTTATGTTTCCTACCTTTTTAAATCATTGATCATTTTTGTAGAAATCATTAACATGGTGTTTTCACAAAGATGAATATCATAAACTAAACATAACATGTAATTAAAGGTAATTTGAGCACATTTATTTCAGAAGTGTGTATTAAACCTTTGCAATTATTATTACCAAAAAAGTATCTGTCAGTTTCAAAAAGGTTGCTTGTTCACCTCTGATATAAAGCATAGTTGGAAAATAACACAAAACACAATTAAGAATAAACATTTTAGTCACCTTGTTCAACATAATTCCAAATACAAAAAATCATTTCAACAATATCTTGTCATCTTATAAATTAGGATCTCAGAAATATACAGTTGAATGTGAGTATGAAATCTTTCAAATTTGAGATACTCTTGCAACAAAAACAACACTTTGCTCTTCTTTCCACCACATCTCCCTGTGCTTAAATCTTTAAAACTGAAAGGACAGTACAGGAAATGGGTTTGCATGGGAAGGAAATAGAAATGCCGTTTACTGCATATACGAGGTGCATCAGAAAATTTCCAGGACTGTCATCGCAAAAGATACACAGTATTTCAAATCCAAACTACAAGTTACACATTTATCCCTTTGAGGTGATCCCGCTTGAGTAACTTTCCGAGCCTTTTACTGCCACGCCTTCATACACTCCTCGAAGGATTCTTCCGTAGATCCTTGTAGTTGTAGGTTGTATTTGAAATATGTCATTTGTGACACCAGTCCTGGGACTTTTCTGACGCACCTCGTGCTACAGTATATCATAATCTGATCATAGCACTTGAGCTAAACTGAAAACTGCTGACTACACAAAACTGACCATTTATTTAGTTTTATTGTTGGATTTTTAAAGCAAAAGAAATGATTGCAAGGCCTGTTTTGCACAGTAAAAACTTTGGTAATGCACGTTGTCTCTCGCCGCTGTCAACTTTCAAAAAAGCTTTGGTGTCAAGCTGTGCCGTCCCAGCCAAAGTTCTGACCCGTCATTTGATAGAATTTGAGGTTAAAAGGTCTGTAAAAGTCTCTGAGTCGGAGCAGGATCTCTGAGGGGATCTGCGGATGGGGCCTGCCCTTTGACTTCCCCAGGCAGCGTGGCCTGCTGCTCCCCTCTGGCTTCTTCAGGCAGGGGAAGCCTTTGGTCTGGTTGAAATAGAAGTGCTTGTCAGTCACCACGCGCTTGAGTCCCAAGAAATCCTGGACGCGGCCCATCTCGCCCGCGGGGTCCGTCACCAGGCGCTCGCCGCTGACGAACAGGAAGCTGGAAAGCGGGAAGTAGCGCAGCCAGTTCTCCAGGTGCTTGGCATAGATGCCGATACGCACCGCGCTCCAAGAGGTGTCGATGAGGCCTGTGGTGGCGTTGCGGAAGGCCAAGTTCTTGAAGGACGGGAGCCCCGGTGACTTGGACACGGTCTGCGTGTAGTCGGAAACGGCGCGGGTCACGGGGTCCCGCACCACCACGATCAGCTTGGTGTGGCGGCTCATGGCGAAGACGCGACGAGGGGCTTCCTTTGTGATAAAGTAACTGGGGGTCTTCTCCATGGTGATCTGACCATCCAGTGTACGGGGCATCAGATTCCTGAGAAGAGAGGGGGGGAAAATGCAATGAATAAGAATGTTTCCATAGGTGCATGCTTTATCTTTTAAAAAAATCTTAATCTCATTAGGTGAGACTCAAACCTCAGATGCTTTTTGGGCTCCTTGATTGTTATGCTTTGCTATTTGTGGTCTTAATGTGTGATTATGTGTCTGACAATGATGGCGTGACCATATCAGCGCCAACTGTGAGGGGAGCCTGTAAACGCCAACTGTAGGTAACCACAAGACGTCTCATTTCCTTGCATCTTGCTCTTCAACTCACATTTGTACCGAAATGCCTGTCAAATCGCTGCTTTTGGATTCTCATAGCACTAACATTTGAATTCCCTGTGTTCCACTTTGTGGGTTAAAAGCGCTTTGTTGTCGTCAGCTTTCTTACTTAGGGTGAGCCATGAGTCAATTAGCTTCTTTCTTGTTAAATAAATTTAGGGCCCCAGATGAAGGGTTAAATTCCCGCAGTCACCAAAAAGTCTGCAGATGCAGAGTGGGATTCATTAGGAAGTGACTGCATCTACCCACTGATCTCCAAGATAACAGCTACAATTGCAGAGCTCCAGTAACCTTTTGCACACAAAACATGCACTGGAAACTGGAAATATTTTTAATCATTACAGTAAGCTGTCTTTTAATTTTCGATTGTTGGTCAGCTGGGATATGCTCCAGCTCACCTGGGATTGTAATGAAGGCAAGCGCTATAGAAATTGGATGGATATTAACAGGGATTAACCTTATTTTCACACTTGCTTGAGTTAGGTTCGTGTGTGACTTTAAAAATGCATCGACAGTTAATAAAGGTTTTATGATGCAGACCGTTTTATTTCTTTCATTCTTGTGCACTCAGCGGCTGCTCAGTTTTATTTAACACTGTCAGAGAGGTATTTATTAAACAATGTTTATTTTTGGTTGTAGTTTACGGTGGTGTAGAACTGCACCGCTATATCGTGAATTGGATTTCTCATATTTCCGTTGCCTTATTTAATGACATGAGAGGGACAGAATATTAAAATCATCACTCAGTGCAGTTCTACCTCTCTGCAATACACTTAAACATAAAAAGGTAGCCTTGACTTTTATAGCTTGGGAACATACCTCTACCTTTTTGGTTCTGGAAAGGCAGCTGGATAATTAGCCCCATGTGGCACATTACTGTAGATACCTACTGTTTTCTCGACAGTGTATAACTGTCTACTACTGTAATACCACTCAGGCAATGCCATTATCTTTGTAAACACATTTGTTTTGATAAAGCTCATAAATTTGAATGTGCAGGTGTTCCTCGGATTGTGGCAAGTGAGTGTATTTTAGCAATGAATAATGAAATAACTGGGCAAAAAGGATGAATGCTTGTGAAGATTTGCGGTGCCTACAGTATCGGAGGTTATCCAAGGATAATCTCACCGTGCGCCATGTGTTCTCATTAAATCTTGGCTATTGCTTTTGGCTCTCTGCTTATTATTGTTCTAGTCCTTTCTTGAGTATTCAAGGTTTCAGCGTGTTGACATATTTCTTGATTCATCACCTGTATAGTTGACAATTCAAGTTCAGAGGACATATTACCTTAAAAAGATGGGAATGACGTGCCAAAGCAGATTGTATGAAACAAGGGAAATGGGAGGGAATGGGATTGTGAAAAACAAGGGAATGGGATTGTGAAAAACCTGATTGACTCCTATTATACATCCAGATGCTAGTGTAGTGGTAAAAATGGAATGTCGTAACCCCCACTGTGAGCAGCATCCTGCCAACTTTCCTCATGCAAAAGGGGGGGATTTTTTTTTTTTCATCTCAGAGACATCTGACGGTAAGAGACATCTCAGCAGGGAGCAGTGCCAGGGTTACAACTGAGAAAGATCTCTCAGCGAATTTCAAAGTTTACCCCTCCCTCTGGAGCAAGCATACTTGGATGGTTTGGGCTTTGCGGTTGGTTTCTAAGTGAAAGGCTTATAGCGCTGTGAGCTTTGGAGATGATCCTCAGTTGTACGATGTTATCTCAAGGCGACACCAAACACACGACTTATGGTTTTCATAAGACATAAGATGAGTTGTATTACATGGGCTGGTGCTAAATAAAATCAGACAGCATATCCCAAAATAGAATATATAGAAAAGCTCAGCAAAAAAAAAGCGGCTTGTATAAAAATGTATGAGGAAGACGTATTTCTAGGAGAACTTGAGGCCAATGTGTGAGCAGCAGCCTCTCACGCTGAGGCCACTTTAGTGAAACTGTGGTTCGCAGATTTATTTCAGGGACCGCGTGACGTGAGTGGTGATAGAATCTGGATCCAAAACATTTGACAACACTTTTTTTGGGGAGGAAACTCCAACCGAGGAACCTCTTTCTATTTTTTTTCCTTCTTTTTTTCCACTAGTAGGTACTGCCCCATCTACTAGTGCCTTTGACACGTTCTCCATTGACCATCGCCAATTTCCCAAGACATGTTGGAACTTTATTTTAGATAGCACGTTTTCGGTTCATCACATTGAAAGACACATTTGTGTTGTGAGCCCTGCAATTTTCTCCAGGGTGTTAAGTCTGCTTTTTGCCCGATGTCAGCTGGGATGGGCTCTAATACGTCGTGATACTGAACAGGATAAGTGATTTAGAAAATGGATGGATGGATTTTGTTTTGTGAACTTTAAAACACATTTTTCAAACAAAGGTACTTAGTTTTTGTTTTAATAATTTTTTTTAGTTTAAAAATTACATACATTTCCTTGTAAATTAATCCTAATTACAAAGTTCAAACATTTACATGTCGTTTGTGCAAATCTTTATAGAAATGCAGCTAGAGGAATTAAAATTGTCTTTTTGACATTTGCAAACTGTTTGCAACTATTCCTCCCTGTCTGAGAATGCAAATAGTAGAGTCGATTTGTTTTTTCCTAGTGTCACCTCAGACCAGGAAGTGGTCTGCTAAAAACTAACAAACAAAAACATCTTTCCCCCCCACTTTTGTTCGAGGAATTTATGATAATTTTTGCAAATGGAGAGACACCCAAATAAAAAGAGATTTCTTTTGTGGTCTTTATTATAGTTTTGGCAGTTGGGACTCATGCTGCAACCATTCCCCATGCCATAGAATTATAAGTGCTATTGACCAGTCATCTTACGCCATATTTCATAAACCAGGAAGTAGCCTGCTAACATACGGATTAACATAAATAATAATATTAACACCCAATTTAGTTATCAAGTATGATACATTGCCTGGTAAAGGAATAATGAACGCGGCTAATATAGAAGATTGTACTGAGTTGTATAATTTGTTGGGATGGAAAAAAATGTTTTGAGTGGACTGGCACTGATGGGTACTCCTTGTGTTGTAAACAGTACAAGAAATGTCTCTTAGCAAACATCCATGTTGCCTTGAAAAAAAACCAAAAAAAAACTTGCACAGTCCACTGACCTCAAGTAGATCTGAAAGCAACCACTAGCCTGCAATCACGAAGGAAGCTCACACAGCGATGGAGCGTAAGAAGATTTTTTGAGTGGTGGTTAGCAACAAATACACGATGGAGGCAGAGCAAAAAGAGACAGTGGCAGGAAAAGAAGAAAGGAGAGTCAGGGAATAAAATCAGAAGTCACTCATCAAACTGGGGAAACTATCTTCTAAAGATGTTTTTAGGGGGACCAAGCCAAGACTGATTAACCAATTTCTCAAACATTTGGGTAACCAGGAAGTTACGTTTCCCTTTGTGTTGGCACCTGGTGCTCAATTACGATGCAGATTATCTGGGCATACACGTGTCCGCACGCACGCACCCAACCCATATGTGTGGGTTTAAGGTTTATTAGGGCCCATTTATAGGGCAGCGGGCTAGCAGGTTGCTGTTTACCACTTGTATATGAACATGTGAGTGAGGTATGCTGCTGTTAATATACAGCTACCCCTAATTTATACTGAAACATCAATAGAAAGGAATCTCTGCGGAGATTGACCAACATCCCAGAACAAATTGTGGTCAGAATCAATGGTTCCATTTTATAGAAATATGAATATACAGTATAGAGACTGGTTTTCTTTCCCGCTATGTTGGTATCTTTTATTACTTTGTTTCCACCTTCGGGCATACGCATTTAAATTGTGTTTGTAAGCAACATACCAAAAGCCAACACATAGGCACACAACAACTATCTGAACATGCAGTCCACAGGATGGATCCACATCTGGGAGCAATGAAGTTCAGACCCACACAAAGTGTGTGTGTGTGTGCGTGTGCATGTTCGTGTGTGTGTGTATGAGCGCATGTGTGTCTGTGTGTGTGAGTGAGAGAGAGCTATTTGGGGGAAATGAGGGAAGTGTTTCTGACTTAAGAAGTTTTTGTCCGCTCCTGACGTTCCGAGTCCTGAAAGCTGTGATCTGTGGTGACACTGCCTGGCCGGTGGCCAGACCCCCAGACCCTCTTTATCCCCTCCACCCTGCTCTGCTATGAAAAATGGACTCCTCCATCCTGAATTTCAGAGTCAGATGGTAGTGATTCAGAGGGCCAAACCACAGGGTATAATCACTGAGGATAATTTAATGCAACTTGTCATCATGTGCAGTTTTCTTTCGTGCACGCTCAAACATGCAAGCTCTCTTTCCTTTTCTCATTCCTTCACTTTATAGAACCGATTCAGCCTTTTTCAGAATCCAAGGCTCCATCCATCCTTCCAACGGAATATACTGGATATGTGCAAAAATATCAATATTCTTAACCACTTAAGACTGCGTGTGTTCAAAGATGTGTAAAAGCAGCTCCCTGTAGCTCACTGAAGTGCGGAGGGAGACGTTTGTCATTACTGAGGGCAAATACAGGCCTGTAGAGCTCCTGTGGGCTGATGAGAAGTCAGCAGAGACTGTAATCTACTCCACAAAAATGAGGGTAGTTTGTTGCCTCACATTGCGTTTAAGGACTTGAACTGAAGAAGACTTGGCTGGGTAATATGTCCTTCCAGTAGACCTCAATTTGATTTGATTTGAGTTTTTTATAAAGAGTGCGGTTTGATTTTCCCCTCAAGTTATCTGACAGTTTTAAACATCAGCATGCAAGCTCATCTTGCAGAAAATCCTGAGGGAAACTTAAAAACAATATCATCCATATTACTATATGCACGTGTGTGCTACACAATTTTGCAAACCTAAGGTTACTATTGGCAGACACTCCGGTGTAGTGAAAAGTATTTTTGCCGTAGAGGTTTTGCATCACTGGGGTAGGTCGGTGGGAAAGGAGCGGAAAAATGTGTGTAAGTGAGAGGAAAACTAGACAAGTACAAGGCCTGGAAGCCACAAGTGATTGAGAGGTGGTCAGTCAGGGTCCTCAGAGAAACCACAACAACCTGAAAGACGCAGGAAGTCACCCTTTGTATTCATTTCAGTACACGTTTTTGTTGAATATGTTTGATATTACGCTGCTAACAACTTGGCAACTTATCCGCATCCGTGCGTGTAACTCAATTTGATAATATGATTTTCTCGGTATGTTAACAAGTGAACGAATCGATGACAGCAACGTCAAAACATGTTAAAATGACTGAAAACCCTGTTAAATGCACTGGCAAGTCGTTGGCGATGCCGTTCAAGTAAAGAAACACTGCACTCGTGCAGTCTAACTGCTTGTCCATGCAGCTCTTATCTGGAACCATCTTTTGGATATTCTAGAATTAGATGTTCGGAAATTAGCTATAGACACAAATCACAAACAAGAATGCACAACTTTAAATCATTTTAAATCTAAACACTGAACAGTAAAGCTGCACATTATATTTGTGGTACAGCATTCATCAATTTCTGTAGTTGGATTTTTTTTATCCATCCATCCATCCATTTTCTGAGCCGCTTCTCCTCACTAGGGTCACGGGCGTGCTGGAGCCTATCCCAGCTATCATCGGGCAGGAGGATTTATTTATTTATTTATTTATTTATTTTGTATTTATTTATGTTTGGTGGGGGGGTTGTCCTCCATTATTTGCTGAAAACGTAACCTACTTGCTGTTTTCATGCTTAGGTCAAAGTAATAACAGGATTTCTTTAGCGCCACCTGGTGGTAGCTTGCTGTCAAGGAAACAATTTGAAGTGAGTTTAGGAACTTAATTTAGACAAAAGTAGCCCTAGATGCATTTTCATGGCATTTAAAGGCAGTTACAAATTCTTTGAGGGGGTTGTAAATTACTCGCAGGTTTTCGCTATTTGTGGCAGGGAATCGGATCCTATCCCCCACGAATAGTGGGGGAGTCACTATACCTGCAAACAAGCAAGCTGTTTAACCAGGGAAGAAAACTATTAAGGCCAATACTGTACTCAACATAAATATTGAGCTCTTTCGCAACTGTATGGACCATTGACTAGTGCATATTCACAAGACCTTTGTCCAATATTAAAGAAAAAAAGGTTAAAATGTGTTTGTAATATGTAAAATTGTTCTGATATGTTTCATTCTCATTTTTTATTTTTATTATTCATAATAATTATAACTAACCAATTTAGTTTTTTAAATCTTCATATTTACAATAAATCAACTAACTAAATATTTAAAGAGATAAATGTATTAAAAAATAAATAACTATATGTTCCAAATATTGCAGGGACCTAATAATGCCAATGCTCATCGGGCCGGATTAAAGAACGTAGTGGGCCGTATGTGGCCCGTGAGCCATGCTTTGCCCACCACTGATCGAGACCATTCCCACCACTCCTTGAATGTGGCCATCGTTTCGTTTTAGTCATTAACACAAAGCTAATTCCTGCGATCTCAAATGTATTACTTTTTGTGTAAATTCTCACAAAAAGAAGCTCGGTAGTGCTATATAAAACAAAGTGTGGGTGTTTATTAACTAGCTGTGTGTATTATCATCCCTGCCACCCTATAAATTCTTGTGCATTAAGCTGCTGAAAGCTGATATATTCAATTTTATTTTGGAAAATATTTTCCACTCACAGAATCATGTTCACTCTTGTGATTATCTGCGCCCCCCAGATTGTTTTCACCTGTTTCGTATTACTTTTCCCATTGTATTTAAGTCTGTGTGATGGCTCGTCTCTGTGCCAGCTCGCCCGTTCCTCTTTGCCGGTGCATTCCAGCCGACTTTCTCTGTTTCCTGTTCTCGCCTGCATAATTGCCCGCCTTGGTGAACGTTTTTAGTTTTGGCCAATCTTTGTTAGGACACCCTGTGTTTGGACGTTGTCTGTCTGGAATCTCCAGTTAGCTTACACTTGTTGTTTTTGCTTTTTTCTGACACTTTCTTCCTAAGACTCTGCATCCCTGATACTTTTCTCCCCAAGGTGTAACAGTTGCAAAACATATCTCTTGAAACATACATGTGTGCTCTTGAGTTAATCATTAATAAGTCACAGGACCACCACTGTGTATCATTTAATGAAGTGTAGTGCCAAATAGTTGTCTTGCATACATCACTTTACACTTAACGTGTTGAACACGTGTTGACTGTTTAATGAGGCCACTGGAAGTCCATGTGAGCAAGTTAATGTTCATTATTAGCATGTTTGCATGTCACCACTGATTGCTCGCCTTATCGAATGGGAAAATCTGCAGCCTTGTTCCTGTCGGGCCCACATGTGGCCCACTTGTCTGGCTTTATCACGAAGCTGCTTGGGGCCCCAGGGCCCCGCCCTGCCTTCAGTGCCCTCTCCTAAACACAGGATGGACAGGATGAAGATGGGGTGGAGAGATGAGCAAATTACAGATTCTCTTTACTTCCTGACCCCACTGATGTCATAGTGTCCTCGCCACAGTACCATAATTGGGCTGTTAAAATGGAAATCTGCGGTGTACTGTGATATCCCTCTGGATGAGTCCTGTGGAATATACACAAATAACATATTTCATCCATTAAGAAAAGTGATGACATTTTTTAAACGGGTGTGGTTTCAAACCATGTGTCAGATTGGTCGCCAGTATTAGATTGATTACACTTCCATACCCTTTACTCATTAATACAGCTTTTGTGTCACCGAGGCATGTTCGCGTCTTCCAGTAAACATAATTATTGTGTTCCCGGAGAGGCTCGAACTCACAACCTTGGGATGTTTCAGCAGACGGAAGTATCGAGCGTTGAACGTTTGAACCCCGGAGCACTTAAAAGGCACCATCCTGTCCTTTATTATGTCTACTGGATTAAGTACCAGGAAAAAGTTTTAGGCCACCACTCTTTGTTATTTTAATGATATATTTTACTGAAGTTATCATCCATCCATTTTCTATACCAGTAGCGGGTGAGCTGGAGCCTATCCCTATCCCAAATGCTGGCCTGCCACTGCTAAAACAAAATGACTCATGGTTGCAATGAAGTCAGTTAAACATTAAACAAAACGTGCTGTAACGTTTTATCTTTGCAAAGGCAAGAGAAAAACAAATATTTCCTCTAATAAAACTAGTCCTCTAAATGAGCATATGCATGGGAGGCCGGCACACATACACACCTCAGACAAACTTGAATCGACTCACTGTGAAACTGTCTGGCAACTCCCCAGGAGCCGGCCAATAAGAGCGCTCGATACTGTCTGATCTTGACAAGTCACTTCCTAGCAGTTTCCACCCGCTGCTCCCTGTGATGTTTTTGGTTCATTGTTCACAGCGTCTTTGAAAGGAAATCACAGCCTGCTTGTAGGACTGGAAACAGCTTTTCAGTCATTTGCTATTAATATACTACTGCGCAGTCTTTTTTTTTTTTAGGTTATATTTACACAATGTTCCCAGCAGAATATGTCGTGAGACAACGCGAGATGACGGGATGGGCAAACGTGACGGGCCATGATTGACGCGGATGCCTGACGAGACACAGGGTGAATGCGAAACATAGTTGGCCGTCGTAAATCGGGGTGAACGGCGCTATACTTGACTGTACAAAATAGCGGATATCAAAACTTGGAGGCAATCCGTAGTGGGACGGGAAGCATATGTATTTCCTAGCGTTCCGTGGTCCTTTCAAGTTGTGTCCCATCCGACCGCGTTTGGTGTGCATTTGTCTCAATTTGCCACCGTTCACACCGCAAGCGAGGGTATATACTGTTTTGTCACGTTCAATCACGCTATTTCTCCGCGTGGACTGGTTTATGAGCCTAGCACAAGTCTGCGTTCTATTATGATCTGACACTGCGCGCGGTCTGGGAGGGTCTGTCGCATAAATAGAAAAGTGCCCACACTTGTCGCCTACAACTCCTCCAAAGCAAAGCCATGTTACCTAGAATGCCAGCTGTGGTATAACTTTTTATAATGCCCAATGTGGAATGAGAGGGCGCTCACATTGTCTGGCAATGCACACTGTAGTGTGTATGTGAATCACAGGCTGTTTTGCATATGTTGGTAGAAGAGATTAGTGAATTAGTTGTTGACATAAAACGAATATTATCAAACATTTATTGAGCAGCAGTATGTGCCCCCAAGCACCGATGCCAACTCTGGAGCCGTGCCTCGCAGGGGAGCTTCATTCGACTCTGCCAGGGCCACAAACAAACTTTAAAGATGCCCGGCATCCACGTTTCATTGGTGCAAAGCCTTGACAGAATGTGAGAAATGTGAGGCACCCCATTTGGTTGTGATAGGACAGGAGGAAATGTATTTGCATCATTGTTAAATCATGAAGCAAACCGCATTGCACCTTTGAGCGCCCGGGACTCAACAGACCCGCCCCCCCATGGCTGGTCGCGATTACTGTGATAGACTGAAAGAAATCTTAGAAAGACTTAAATACGGTGAAAAACATGGAACAAACAGGGCTGCCGTGGCCACCGGGACCATAGTGTAAAAGTAGAGAATTGAGTGGGAATTTGAAGAAAGTAAGAACAAATAATAGATGACATGGACCACTTTCAGCAAAATCCGACATTTTAATAGTGAAATATAGTGTAATAAAAGTATTTTCAGTACAGGATGTCTATCATGTTTGTCGTGTTATAGCCAGAATCCCTTTTGATGCTCATGTTCCAGTACAATTTCCTACAAGATTGTGTTGTGTTTTGGAATGAGGTGAACCATTAACGGTTTCTGGTTATTTCCCATCTCTGTGTCTTGTTCTGCGTGTCCTCACCGTTGAGCGCAGGCTCTCTTCCCGGCATAATTAATCTCATTTCCCCTCCAAATGAGTGCCAGCATCCCTGACAGTTAGCTGATTCTTCACTGTGTGTTTACGCCAGCGAGACAGGCGGTGCTCGGCGAGAGGTTTAACACACACAGATCTAGAGGAGGTGTGTGTTATAGCAAAGACTTTCAGGATAAAGGCTGGTTTTCATAAGCTAACTTACCACCCCCCTTTCTCACCCATCTTTACTTGGTAGTCAGACATTAAACAGAGGTGGACACCAGTGACAGCTACACACACATACTGTATACACACAATCAATGATTACCTGCCCCTCCAGACAGACTAGTGACGTAAACATAGGGTCCAACAAAACCCAACAGCGGTAACTTTGAAGTTAATGGGAACATTTGAGTGCATTTTCAAGTCTTTTTAATCTTTTACCTGCAATGGTTAACATAATGGAAGTGGAGTGTGAGCTGGCAGCATGAGAACATTTCCAAAAACAATGTTGTTGCTCAGGCTTGATCCCAACAGTGTTACCACATAATTAAAATTGGGAGGATTTCGTTCCATCGCCGCATAACTGGAATGAATTATAGACGTTATAATTGATGGATTTAAACCTATAATTAACATTTCCTTGCTACTTGTTTGTCGCATTTTCTGTTTACAAACATCACAGAGCCACAAGAGGTGATGATTAAGCTATCACGCTTTCATTGTATTTGAGTCCTGCAATGTTGCAGATTTTACATGCAAAATATATAGTGTGAGTCAAAGGTGGTGAGGAGTTGAAACAATATTTTGCATAAAAGTGTCCCCTTTCAGGGAATGGCCACAGAGCGCCAAGGAGGCAGAAACGATATTTGTTTTTGTTTAGGTTTCCTGTCAAGATTATGTTTTTCTTGCAAAGATGCAAAGACCATGCATGCATATTGCAGTCTTTGGAGGAATCGTTTGCTTTGGTATTTGGGACTGAGCACCACCTTTTGGAAGCGCTGTGTTTTTATTCTTCTGACAAACGAATCACCTTTTTGGTTACCAAATTTTGCAAGCATGTGTAACCAGGTAAATTTTATGTATTTTAAGGGTCTCACACACACACACACACACACACACACACACACACAAAGACGCACAGGCTTTTGAAATCTGTAAGACACGAACGTTAAAATGTGACATGTAACATTGCCTGTACAGTTAATAAAGGTGGAAAAAGATGCTTTTTTTTACGACGCCAATGATTAAAACAACTTGTAAGTTGTCTATTGTCGAAAAACAGACAGTGATCAACTTGAGTTACCTTCACTATAGTACCTGATATAGATATTTATTTAAAATTAATCAAGGACTCGGTCAGACTTCATTTCTATTGCACTTTTCATACATTAAAATGCTTTGGATAATAACAGCAAGGGAAGCAAACAAACCCAATGTCACCCACACATGAAAACAGATGCACACATTCACGCAGAATTGGTCTCACCCACCCCCTCTCTCACACACATAGAATAGAATGTGAGAGCACCGAGAGGAAGGGAACTGAAGCGCTATCTTACTGTCAGCAATTTGCAATGGTTGGATTAAATAAGTAAATAAATAAATAAATATACAGTTAAAAATAATATTAATGATAATTTAATAATTAAAAGAGATGTAAATGAAATAGTTAAAAGCAAAGTTAAAATGGTGGTGTTTCACTATTTGTAAAATAAGCAACTAAAATGATACACTAAAAATGATAGCAAAAGAGAGAGAGAGGAAAATATGAAATTAAGAGGAAAGCGTAAATACATATTATAAGATATAATCAAAAGCCAGGCTAAAAAAAAAAAAGTTTGAAGTTTGCCTTTAAAAATGGCCATACTAGCCGCACTGTTCTCAGATCTTCAGGAAGGATGTTCCATAAGTGTGGAGCATAATCATAAAAGAATGAATTTGTGTTCTTACATCAGGTACTCTTCTATCTGAAGACCTGAGAGTTCTGGACAGCTCATAATTTAAAAGCATATATGAGAAGTAAGCTGCACTTAGACCATGAAGAGTTTTAAAAACCAATAAAAGGATTTGAAAATCAATTCTGAAGCACACAGGTAACCAGTACAGAGACTTTAAAATCGTTGTAATGTGAACTCTCTTTCTGGTCTTTGTCAGGACTCGTGCAGCTGAGTTCTGGAGTAGCTGGAGTGGTACAATATTATTATTTTTTTAAATTTTTTTTGGAAGATCAGAAGGAAGAGTGTTGCAATAATCAATTCGGCAAGTGCGACAAGCATGAATTAGTGTCCCTGTGTGGGCTTTGGAAAGAAATGAATTCACTTTGCCAATGTTTTTCAAATAATAAAAGCCATTCTTGATGTTATGTCTGATGTGGTGTTCAAAGGTTAAAAAAAAAAAACAGTCAGCACTTAAGATAAATACATCGGAAGATGACACATTTCAGAAAAGTAATCTGCCATCTTTCACACCGGAACAAAATTGACGGATTAAAACGTGGACAGAAATAGAAGATACACCATTGAAAACATTGAACAGACTGTAATTGTGACTCATATGTGACTCCCAGTGATCGTAAACGTGCTTCACGTTGTCACCATTGCCGACCATCTGACACCATTATCACTGACGGGATGAGACCTGGCCCACCGGGAGGAGAAAGGTCGACCAATGACGGCATGTCAAAATATTGACGATTGAAGACGCGGCCTTTCTCCATCCAGGGGTGGAATCTATACACTTTATCTTGTCATGATTGATTATACCTGAGTTTATCCCCAGATTCATTTGTATCAAGACATTTGCCAATCTAATGATATACCAGCGAAGAGCTGTATTTAAAATTTGGGATCGGTTTTACTTGACACAGTGAGAGAGGTATTCATTTAAGAATTGGGACTGCGTCCTTTAAAAATAACAAATACGCAAATGTCATATTTCATCCATTTTAGAGAAGTGAAATGTATTTGACGCTTCGGTTTTCAATCATAAATCATATTGGCATCCGGCATTAGCACTACAATGGATTGCAATACAAGAGCTTTTTAAAAAACTGTCATTGCGGTATTTGTTTAACGACATGTTGATTTTGCGGTTATTGTGGCTATTTTTTTACGCTATTGGGCTCGACGAGAGGGGCAACAGCTCTCAGTATCATGTAGTGCAGTTCTAAACCACTTCACGCGCCACAAACAATAACCATATTGTTAGCTTAATAGCTCCCTAACATTGTCAATCAAAATTGAGCGTTATATTCTTTGAATCTTTGATACAGTGCTTTTAGATTGTGCAGTTGTTCCTTTTTTTTTTTTTTTTTGACCGGTGAGCGCATTTATTTCCATTCAAATTGTAAGTGCATGTAGCACTGATTGCTTCTGACATGCATCCTGCAAAAAGTATTTCCTTCAAGCATTGATGCAGCTTAAAAAGCATCGAACCCCCCCCCCCCCTCCGCCTTTCCATCTTCTGCACAAAGCCTTCTTTCTTTCAGCATAACGTATACATTGCTCTTTTTTTCCACTTCAGAAAAACTGGAAAAAAAAGAGAGTGCACTAAGAGGAATTCAACCAAATATTCCCTTGTGATTGCTCGAAAATTTACTGACAGGAAATAAAACCTGGGCATTCCTAGCTAAGTAGCGCATCTTGCTCGCTGCTGAATTACGTAACCTACCTTCCTTAGAGACTACACAAGAAATACGGGGGCAGAAGATGAGTTGATAAGCAGACAGATTTAGAGACACTGACCTAACAAGAAAGAGAACTTGTCCATTGGCTTTAAATTGCACAGTTTGAGTGGCCTCACCAAGCCGATAAATCCACTCTGGCGACACCCCGACCTTGAGGTGTAAATGTCAACGGTGAAGAAGAGTAACAGCCCCTTGTCAACAAGATTGAATATTCAGAAGTTAATGCATTTCTTCTGTAATGGCGTGATAAAAGAAGAGAGGAGATGAATCAATAGAATGGGGCGGTTATCTGCGATCAACATGGCAAAATGGCAACTATATGCTGTATCTGTGTAATATTTACAGTGACGAGCAGCAGCGACACCGTTACAGAGGTGTGTGTGATCTCTCTCACACACACACACACACACACACACACACACACACACACACACACAGGCATACACATGAAACCTTCACTCTCCATCAGGAAACCACAGAATCACTTCCAGTCGATGGCAAATCCAAGGCTTTTCCACATATAAGCATTTGTTCTAAAACAATTTGCCAAATGCTTCCTTTAAGGATGTCCATGTGTTTAACTTGGTTAGCAGCTGAGCACGGGGGCCAAGGCTCGCTCATTGGGGCTCAAAGAAGTAGACAGCACTTTGAAAGTGGAGGGAATCAACGTTTAAGTGATACTTTCCAGCTTCGTTTTCACATGATTTTTGTTGGCCTGGCTGCTTAAAATTGATATGGAAGTCGCTGCGTACTTAACGTGTCATTATGCTAAACGAATAACAACACATGATATCTGGATGTCGTATGCGGTGGAACAAAGGATAGTGGAGCAATGAGTTGTAAGGTTTTGAGTGAAAGGAAAGGATGAAAAGGAGAAGAAATGAAAGAGATGAGCCCTTTGACCTTTAAAAATCACTTTATTGGTTCCAAAGCTGAAATCAGGAGAGAAGGGGACATGGAATGAAAGGCTGGCAAATACTAGGGAATGACATTGACTTTGAACCACCAATAAAATGTCAAAGGTCTCCTTTTTATCCCTTTCCTTTAACTTCCTTTCATTTCGCTTTTTGTTTTTCATTTTTATTTCCTTTCTTTTTCTTGTGTTTTTCTCCTCCAATTGGGACGCCGGGCAAAGGGAAAGAAAGAAATGTAACAAATCACGATGAAAGGGCAGGATGGGAGAAAGAAAATATGCAAAGGGAATAAAAGAAGGGACAAGGAAACGATTCATCCCTCAATCCATTTTCTATGGCACTTGTGTCATCAGGCTTGCGGGTGAGCTGGAGCCTATCCCAGCTGACTTGGGGCGAGAGGCAGCGTGCACCCTGGACTGGTTGCAAGTCAATGCCAGGGCACATATAGACAAACATCCATTTTTGATGAAAGTAGAAATGAATGGGGGGAAGAATGGAAAGAAAAAATGAAATGGAAAGGGGAGGACATAGTGGTAGTAATTAGTGAATTATGAAATGATTGAGTGGATTAAAAAAAGGATTTTGGAAAAATATATGCCTTTACACTTCCAAAAGGTATGTTCATTATAATCTCACGGACCTTGTTCCTCCCTTTCTCTTATATTGTATTATCACTTTGCTGTGAGACAGCGTTAGATGTCTGTGGTTGGGGAAGGCGCCAGTTGCATGAGGCAGATGAAAACTGCCTCACTTCCCCAACTTGCAACTAAATCTCGACATCATATTGTTGAATGAAAGCTCAATAAAGGGGGGAGATGAGATAAGACACAATTGTGTCAGAGTATGTCAAAACTGCATTAGTATAATTCAGATCCCATCATTGTGCACTGCAAGGTGAAGGGTCGGGGGAAGGGAGCGCCTAATGCTCCAGAAGGCTGAGGGCCTAAACCCTGTCATCCCCCGTGCATGATGTCCCCGAGCTGTCCGTGTTAATGCCTGACCTGTCATTAGGTGGGTCCAATTCGCCCAGTGTTGACGCGTGCTGTCGGCGGATTAGAAAGCGAGCTAAAACACTGCTTTCGTCACGAGAGCGAGGGGACAAATAACGAGCTGAATAAAAGAATACAAGGGACGCAGTTTGACATCAACGGGAAACCATAAAAGGAACATTTAAGGTCTTGTTACCGTTAACCCTTTCTAGGGCTTAGTTACTATAATAAAACCTTATCTGTAATTGCAAGTGTATCATCTTAAGTGGTTATAAAACAGAAGACATGCATAAATATGACAAATTAAAGGTTCAAATCAATATTTGCAAAAGACAGTGGTTTGATTAACTGCAGACTAGCATGCCAATTTTGCAGTGAGCCAAAGTTTAGCTATAACTTCCTCTGACCTCAACTCCGCAGCATTGAACGGCAATGTAGCACGGAGAAGAGGGAGAATTTATGATGTTGATGACGTTACCATAAATCTGACGTTTGTGCGTCTCTAAATTTTCTTAGCTGTGCGTCTGGCAGAAAATCTAAGAGAAAATTTATAACATTATGTGAGAGTTATTGGCCCACGGCGTGTACTGTATACAGCATGAGGGCATATTTAGTCAATTATCTTAACTTATGATGACTAAAATAAGAAGTCAATTTTGTATAGTTACATTTGATCCAACTACAAAATGAATAATTTGGAAATCCTAACCTCTTACTATAAATGCATTGGCTGCTTTTAGATAAGAGGCGTTGTTGTCTAAAACAAAACGTATACTAAACGTACATTATACCAATCACACAACATACACACACACACACCGTATGTCATAATGCTAATTGGAAATCACTTCAGGGAAATGGGGCACTCTAATGTGACAAAGTAATAAAAAGAATAGACATGCATGGCAGTATATTGCCATGACGACCACCATTCCCTTGGGCATCCTATAATTGTTTCATACTGTATGTACATAGAGCTTATATAAGAGGTACAGTTAGTATCAGGTTTCAAAAATGAGTTGTTTGTGAAAATATTGACTCTATAATGACAAATTAGAAAGATATGATAGAAAGATACTGAAGATAGATGGCTTGATAGACATACTTCATCGTTTGTTGAAGTACTGTTACAGCCCTCCTTCCATTTTCTATAGCATTTGGGTTTTGGGTGGCTATCCCAGCTTGATTTTATTCATTTATTTATTGATTGATTTATCCGTCCAGGTAAGGCAGTTGAGAACAGATTATCATTTGCAATCCCAGCCTGGCTGCAGACAGCAGAGAAAAATACAACTTTGGGCAAAAGGCGGGACAACATTGGAACAGAAGTGCTAAGCACTACTCCACCGTGGTGCCCTCGTGCTGTTACAAAACCGCAAAACTTGAACGGAATCCAAATAAAACTGTAACTTGTATTCTGCAAACAAAGCTGACCTTATATCTCACAGGGGTTTCTACATGGTCAAATACAATAATAAGGTAAAGTTTAAAATGCCATTTATTCATGCATATAGAGAAAATAAGGAAGCTGAGAATAACACTGCACCATTTTTTAAAATTATTATTATTTTTTCTATTTAAGGAAAAAAGAGAAAATGACAACATGCTGTACGGTATTGAATCTTCACGTACAAACCATCCACTCAATTAAAAGCAGCGAGAGTCCATTTACTAGTCCACAAATGAACTACTCACACCATTCAAACGCTCTCATCAGAAATGCATTAGACGAGCAGCAATGTGAACCCCAACCTCCTCCTTTTTATTGCACCACCGTTCTGAAAAGTGCTAAAAACCAAAACAAACCAACCCTTGTGCACACACACGCTTTCATCCACTGATCCATCTGAGGCTCACCCAGGCCTGATCATTACACGGGTGTATTGATCCATCCTTGCATCTTGATCCACTCCTTTCTTTATTACATCCACATTTTTCCTCTCCATCTTCATGTGTTTATATTCAAGGCCCATTCTCCATTTTGCCTCTTTTAAAAATTGGGTTTCAATTTAATTCGGTCATTGTTTGCATGCGTCCCTTCGAACAGGAAATCATAATATTGCCATTATGCGTTTCAGCCCAGTTGACTGAAGAGCATTTGCAGCGTGTACAACAACCCCATCCTCCCTCCTCTGTGATCACACTAGCCTTGGCGATGAAGGCCACCCCTGGGGGACCAACACAGGCACTTTGGGAAGCAGCGTGTCAGCTCAATAAACAGCAATTTATTGGCCGGGGACTGAATACACTGCCATCCTCAGACGCTCTTAGCAGAGCGTCTTGGCTGAGCAAGATGAATTAGTTCACGTCTGTGCAAAAGCATGATTATGAATCAGTGGAGACTTGTTCGGAAATCATCAGTGCTCAATACAGATTTATTTGATCTATTAATGCCGCTATTAAGTCCATTCATGGAAAGCAATGGCTGGATTGTAAAAGATGCCTCCTAATCCGCCAGATTGATGATAAAATATTATTCGTCATGCCCGAAAACACTTTGTTTTACTGGATGTTTGTTTCATGGGCCCGTCATACCAAAACTTGGCCATACTGGATTTCACTGCACTCAAATAGAAAAAAGAAATCCATATGAAAATCCTCAGAAAACAAAGTAAGCTCAGTTGAATCACCACACTTTTCCAGCTGCATCTCGGATCATACATTGTCCAAAATATCTCATCCGGTATTAAACATCCACTTCACAATGAGTGCTCATCATCCCATTATTGTTTTCTCATATTAGTGCCTTTTATTTTGCATGATAGCATGACCTTCATGTTTTTTAACTATTAAATTCTGTATGAAATTATGATCAAATTAGCCTGTCTTGACATTATTTGGCTTCATACAATACGCCTAGATGTTAGTTTATAATTAAGTCACATACACTGCCAGGAATATGGGTCCAGTTTGGCTGCGCTCGGGATTAATTATTGGTCTCCAAGGTAACTGTTTGAACCTTTCCTCTGTCAAAAAGGTCACAGGTATATCTTCAATCTGTACCCAATTTACAATAGTGTGGTAGTAGTGCTTTTAACAGCAGTGTTGTTTCGGGACCAGTAGCAAGATATTGCGTCACTAAAGGTACAATGGTCTACAAAACTGGGCCATTTTTTTGGCGACCAGTCAAGCAAAACACAACGATTGGGTTTTGCAACTTGCACTTTGCATGTCAATGTGTGCACAAATGTTATATAATACTGGTCTACTTTTGGCTGGTCACAGATTCAAATCCACGTAGGATCTATACAGTATGTGCATTATTGTAAGTTCACAATATACTATTGGCAATTTAATTGGTCAAATATGTGTCTTAAGCACTTTATTTTTAACCAAACATATTGTCAGAATTTAGACAAGTTTTAATATTATCTTTGGGACTATGTATTGGGACTACTATTTAGGGAACCACGCAAGTGACAGAAGATTGCTTCACTAAAGGTACAATGTTTACACCACCCATCTGTCCGTTTTCCGAACTGCTTATCCTCACTAGGGTCGCGGGTGTGCTGGCTGGCGCCTATTCCAGCTGACTTTGGGCGAGAGGCGGGGGTACACCCTGAACTGGTCGCCAGGTAATCGTAGGGCACATACAAACAAACAACCATTTGCACATTCACACCTAGAGGCAATTTAGAGTCTTCAATTAACCTACCATGCATGTTTTTGGCATGTGGGAGGAAACCGGAGTATCCGGAGAAAACCCACACAGGCACGGGGAGTACATGCGAACGCCACACAGGCGAGGCCGGATTTGAAACAGTCCTCAGAACTGTGAGGCAGATGTGCTAACCAGTCGTTCACCATGCTGCCTGATTTACACCAGTGATTCTTAAAGTGTGGCATGGGTACCACTAGTACTCCCTCTAGTGGTATGTAAAAGAATCACTATGCAATTAGAATTCAGTTGTATTTAACTTTAAAGTTAAATACATTTGCTTTTAATCTTTAACATTGTGTGTTTTATATAGAAATATATATTTAGGTATGTTTTTTTAATTAAACTTTTACATGCATTTCTAATGAAATAATTTCTTTTAAAGTACATTTTAAAATGTTAAATTTCCCTTCACAGTGGCTTCCATCCATCCATCCATTCTCAACATCGCTTATCCTTTTCGGGGTTGTGGGGGGCCGAATGCAGCTTACTTCGGGCAAAAAGCAGACTACACCATGAACTGGTCGCCAGTCAGTCGCAGGGCACATAGTGAGACAGACAACCATTCAGACTCACATGCACAGCACCGCTGAGTGGGAACTGAACCCACCACACTGGCTGCATCAAAGTCAGTCGAATGTACCGTTACACCATCAGTGACTTACAATAATATGAAATGTACTTTTATGATAGATAGATAGATAATCATCCCGTGAGGGAAATGTAATTACCACAGCAGCAATATTCACAGTACACATACACTCATGAATAATATAGCAACCAACAAAGTTAGAATGTACACAATATTATCCATAAATGCATTTAATTGGTCAAGAGTCTTTAGCACCAAAAACAACTCCTCAAAATGTGTACCTTTCCCTGCAAAGCAATATTTGAATTTGTGAATGATCTCTGCTGTTGCTTCCAATCTAACATATTATTGGAAAATAAATGTCTAGATGACATTCCTCCTTTCTATTGTGTGGCATACTACTTGATAGGTGATTTTTCATTTTTTATTCTGATGTCGTTTGTGCCATTTGGTGCGCTATCTGATCTTACTTGTACCAGTCCAGTCCCTTATCATAGAAGCGGTCAAAGAAGTGAGGCTCGGCTCCGACTGCCCTCACGTCCGGATGGATGCGCAGGAACTCCAGGAGAGCCCTCGTTCCTCCCTTCTTCACCCCGATGATGATGGCCTGAGGAAACTTTTTGCTCCCAAAGTTGTTCGCTATGGAGATGCTATTATTATTTGTGCTGAAAGCAAAGTCCGAGAACTGGTCCCGGGCAAAGGACGCACCGGCTTGCTTCGGTAATGTCTCTTGTGCGTCGTTTTGGACATTTTTGTTTTTGTGGTGAGTCTGCTGGTCATACACGGGTCTGGGCAAGGACTCGCAGAATCCGTTAAGGCAGTAGAAGAGATAAACGAAGAGGATGATCATGGTCAAGAAGACGGACAGCTTGGACTGCACCTTGAGGTGTCCGAAGTTGAACGCAGCTCTCCATCTACTACATCCCATGAGTCTTCATAGTTATGTTTTGATTTTTAAAAGGCACGTTTTCAAAGACGAAAGAAGAAAACATCCACGCTGAACGGCGGCGAGCGGTGGCGAAGTTGCGCAGCGTGCGTCAAAACGCGCTCCCATTGTCTTCCTCTCCGGAACGATCACCTCAAGACAAGCACCTGAGTCGTCACGGGGAGGATTGGCAGGTGTGCGTGTCCGGCACGGATCCTACTCCAGTCCCGCGTGTCTCTGTGGGGGAAACACTCATCGGCTCGTCCCGAGTGACTGCCACTTCCACGCCCTCGCCATCAAAACGCACGCCCCTCCATCGCCGTGGCAGACGTCTCCTCACGTTAGCAGAAGCCCTCATAGTTGAATGTTTTCCAAGCCATTTCACACAAATGCACGTCATTGTACAAGGAAAACATTGAGTAGCGCGATTTTCTCCAATTTCCACACTTAATCATCACATCCACCACAGCCTAAAGCTGCATTAGCTGACTTTTCTTTTTTTAAAATCCGATTTATGGGCCACCTGCTGATTGCGAGCCACCGTGAAACACATTTAACCTTTGCACTCCTGCCATACTGGGACACACAGTTGCCATCGAGTTTTAGCTCCTTTCTCCAATAAGTGTTTGTCAACCTACAGTGATCCAGACCATCATCAGCTTTCTATTAGCGTTCTCGTTTTGTGCAAACTGCAAAAGCAACAGTGGAACCTCAAAAGGGCCCAAAAGTGGTACAATTTGGAAATCTTTCGGGACAGATGTGCGTCAAAAGTCAAACGAAACTCAATTCAAACCATCCTCATAATGTCAACTGAGGCCAACATCAAGCAGGGGTGTGCAAACTTCAGTCCTCAAGGGCCACATTTGATTTTTAAAACGGGGTCACCGGCATGCTGCCCACAGCACCAGATAGTCACATAAGTAGCCCGGAGCGGTTCTAAAAATAGCTCACCTTTATGGGACATTATGATTTCCTAGGAATGTTGTAAAATTGATCATTGGAAAATGTAAACACTTGCAGACATTTATAGAAATAAAGTGGGCATATTTATACCATATTTCTTTCCTACCTTAAGTCTTTAACTATTGTAGAGGAAGGAAGTAAGCATATACTCACTGTCCACAACATTAACAAGACATACACAAAAATCTGCAACATTAGAGTTAAAAAGTTGACAATCACGTTTACCTGAAACATTCAGCGCAGAATGATCCGACGGAGTTCTGACATTGATGCTGCTAATTGGCACCGTAACAAAATAGACACTATTTGTGTTTCAGCGTGAATCCCAATTTATTGGCAACTTCAAGCATACGTGAGGTTCGACATGACAGTACATCCGTACAGATGTCACACCAGAGGGGGTGCAAGCAGTCCCAATCGACCCGGGCCTCCTCCAACCTGGCAGTATGTCAATTTCCTGGAGTCATTAAACGGAGGCGACATCATTTATCCTTCTGTAGTCACCACGTGCTCTGTCATATTGATCAGGTGCCATGTTGGAAAACAGTCAGAGCCATGCCACTTTCTTGGTCTGTAATGAACTTTCTTGAGTTTAATTCTTGTCAGAGTTCTTGTAGTAATCTTTGTAATGTGCTAATATATATTTTAGGACAGATTTGAGCCATTAAACACCATGTGATGCCAAAGTGTTTTGCACAGTGTAGTATATTATATATATATATATATATAAGTATATTTTCGATTTTGGATTTGTTTGGTTATTCAGCCCCTAAACAACTTAATCTGAGTTTGGGAGCAAGCAGTAGTTAAAAATGACTATAGTGTGCAACTTCAGCCTCCCGTTAGTGGAGGAGAGAAGAATTTAGCATTGGCACTATGTAGCTGTCCCATATTGTGTGTGTTTCTTTCTTTACAGCATATTTAAGACATGAAGAAAACATTTTTCTTTGGTTTTCAGATTTAAATAATATATATCAGTTTGGAGATAATGCAATATCTTTTACCCACACATTGTCTGATAAACAAAAAATTAAAAAAAACGCTTATACAACGCTGTTTGTGGCTTGTCAGAACATGTCCTCCATGCACCTGAGTGCAGCAAACTTTTTGTGTTACCATTTCCTGTTTCAATCTTCAAAAGTAGTGAGTTGAATCTTTTAGGGTTACAACAGCTTGTCACTGGGGTGGTACTCTCATATGTACTGCTTACCCTTGCTACTTGACTGTGTGTAGATTAACCTTAGAGTGTGATAAAATGACTCCTATTGTATTCCTGTTTCTGACCTAAAAGTGGAAAAAAAAGCTTTGTCAGCAATTTGTCAAAATATGATTTGTGTAGGTATCAGTCATATGTACTCTACAGTGGAATTTTAATGCTGAGTGACATTAGAAGCCTCCCCTCAACCACACACACACACACACACACACACACACACACACACACACACACACTGTAAACACACCTGCAACCGTAACCAACATCTTCTGTGCTGAATGCCTGTCCACCTGTGTCAGGTATTCGGCTGTGGGAAAGTAGACAGCTGTACAAAGCTCAGCATACGCACTTGTGCTCTGTAATCCTCCCAAAAAAATTCCCTTTGACGGCTGCTTCAAAGACGGCGTCAGTATCGGGCCCTTGAACGTCACACACTGTACTTAAAACAAACAAATGATGTGTCGTGAAATGCTCTTGCATGGTCGGCCTACTGGTGGCATGATTAGAGAAATGTTAAGCGACATGCATATTTGTTGTTTTGTGGATAGAATTGTGTACCTTTTCAGACTTTTTTGGGGGGTGGGGTTTGTGTCCTCATGGCAGTAAATCCACTCACACTTTCATGTCTTATCCATGTTTCCATCGAACGGTACGGTTCAGTTCGACTCAGCTTGTTGGGGTTTGGATCTTTAATCACTACTTTGTGATTGCAATAGCTACTTCTGTTATAAACACTGGGACATCCTTCCAGTGTGACAGTGTAACCCACCAATTAAGTTTTAAAAAAAAAAAAAAGATTCCAATCAAGAAATAGACAGTGTGAAATTCCTCTTGGAATAACTGTTTATACAGTAAAACCCCGCATATTTCAGGTTTGGCACTCGTGAGTTCACCTATTCATGGATTTTCTTGGAATGTATCCTCTGTTATTTGCAACAACAAAAAAATCACTGATTTAACTATTTGCTATTGCTACTATTAAAGCAGATGTACGACTGAAGTGCTGCTCTTCAAATGGCCTGTTAGCTCACCTGCATGGAATGTACGCACACGCACACACTTGTCACCCACGCTTGTCACCACACCTCCCCAAACTATCATTATTAAAGGTCAGCACGGACTGAATGCTATCATTTTTATATTATTATTATTTATTTATTTAATTAAATTCACCCTTCTCAGGTGTAGGGATACAAAACAAAGTCATCAGCAAACCAGTTCGAGAAACAATGTTTATTCCAGGGATGTGAAAAAATTGCCATAAAGTAGCCTATTTTAATGCTGAAGGCCGCATATGGGCAGGAAAAAAAACTAAAAAACCCTCAACTAAACTAAAATACATTTATTATGGCTGGGTAGCCATGTTACAGATTCAGTGAACTGATTGTATTAATTATGTTATGGATATGTTATGTTTTCATGTTACTGTAATGGATTACATAAAAACTACTTTACAGATTTCCATGAAACTGCAGAAGGGTGCAGCATTAAAAATTAATTTTGTCACTCAATGGAAAATGGATAGATGGATGGATATTTGACATTTTCCTTTATAACTCATTGAATAATGTCTCTAATTCCAAAATGGAGGAATATGCAGGTGTGTATCTACGTCATTTGATCATGGTGTAGGTCATACTCTAGTTCCTAACACCAAATTGCTTTTGCTGTAGCATAATTGGCCTTGAGGACAAAATCACAACTCGTCTGTGGTATTGAACCACCACTACCTCATTTCACACCGGGGATGTCATCATGAAAACAAACCTCTGAATATGGTAATTTTAAGACAATATATATGTCTGTATATGTTACAGACAGGAAAACGTATACAGCCGCAGATTCGGCTAAGAGACACTTTATGCTGTGTGAAGGCCAGCTGTAAGGCCACACACTCCCATCCATAACTGCAGGGCAGAGTTCTGTGGCAAGCCGGGTAAGTATAGGGCACGCCAACACTGTGCATTACCGCATGGGTGTGGCCTAAACGCTTGCAACAAGAAACATCTCTCCTGGAAAAAAAAAAAAAAAAAAAAACTGCCAAGCATGCCAACACAGGACTGTCAAACCATTCTGTGGCTTAACTGTGTACCAAAGTCACAACAGAGAGGCGGGGCGAGGGGAAAGCAGGATCCGTGCTTATCCATCACTGGTGCATTTTTTATTTTTTTTGCATCTGTATTTTTTTGCATCTGTATTTTTTTTTTAAAAAGAGCTCTGTCCACATAAAAACACATTTGCATGCTGTTAAGTACACGCCAAAGCAACAGGTGGCGTGCAACCCCTGAGCATGAGACCATATTAGCGAATCAGAAGCATTTGCTGAAATGGAAACATAAACAGTGGTGATTTCAGGTATATTTATAATGTATATGAAGTTTGCTCTCAGTGTTTGTAGTTGTTATTCATTTTATGTGTCAATTATTTAATAAAAAATATATTTTCTTGGCATGCTGTTTTTTTTTTTGTTTTTTTTTTTGGAGGGGGGCGTTATCCTTCTTGCCCAGGGCCCTAGATAGTCTACAAACACCATTACCCTCACTTATGCTCTCACTGTAAAAGGATTTTGATTAAATTCCATAATGTGCTGTTGACGGAATACAGACCAATCATGTTTCCAGTTTGTAGACACAACAAAACACCTTTTATCTCCTCACATCTGACGTGGTGTTGCGATAGGTCTCTAAGTGGTGGCTTTTTCATTGCTCATTGATGTACCCAAAATATGTGAGATATGTGGGGAGTTGGAAAAGCTTTCCAGGAAGAACAAGACCAGTGTAATTGCAGAGATTAATGTCTTAGAGGTTCAACTGCGGCTCGTTTTACGAAGCGAAAGCAGATCTCACCTTCTTAGACTGTAGATGGCTGCCACAGGCTGTAGTCCACAGATCTTGTTCCTTTGTGCTAAGATAATGTTTTTGATGGCGGGTGCTCCCCGAATCTGTGTGCTAAGCTACGCTAACCTCAGACTGCAATTCATAGCTGCCTCTTTAGTCTGTGCTCGAACCAAATTGATTAAAAATGGAGAGGGCAACTACTTCTATGGTCTTTATGTTAAGCTGCAAATGTTGACTTGTAGATTGCAAGCACTTTTTGAATCTTTTTGCAGCGCAATGCTAATACCTAAAACTGGTGATCTCAGCTATCTGCTGAGCTTGGTGGTATGCTCCACTAATGGCAATCATTTATGTTTTTCCACACTGTAAATGGCTGCTAGGATTTTTGTGATGAGCTAAACTAATGCTTTCAGAATGTAGATGACAACCGTTTCTTTTTTTTGTTTTTTGTTTTGGTGTGCTAAACTAACTCTCTTTCGCTGTAAATAGCAGCAGCTAATAGAATCTTTATGTTAAATAAGATAATGCTCTCAGACAGCTATTTTTTTTTTTGGAGTTCTTTACAGTCTGAGCAAAGGTGAACCTTTGCTCAGACTGGAAATGACAACCACTGTTAAGCTAAACTCCAGCTACCTACTGACTCTGAGTTGAGCTAAAATAACGTTCCTAGATTATTTCAGAGAACTGTTTTCTCAGGTCTTTTTGACAACAGGTAACCACTTTCGGGATCTTTGTGTTAGCGAAGATAGCGCTCTCATCGTGTCATTAGGAATCAACTGTGTGATTTTTATGCTATTAAAATAGACCTCTAATATTTTAGATTAGGAGTGTTAAATTCATTTTGATCGTTATGAATTTCCCCTCAATTTCATTATTATACAGTATACATTTTTAACAAATTGAATTTAAAATCATAAGTCATGGAAAATAGTGACAAACAAATATTTAAGTACAAGTATACAGCTATTGTTGAATTTAATGTTAAGAAGGGATTTGGTGAAAACAAATGTTTGTAATACACGTAAAAGGGGAAGGTGAAGATAAATGGCAGATTTTCTGCCAAATAAAAAAAAAAAATCTATTTATACGTAGAGGAATACGTAGAGGACACAATTCACTTGCTTAAGTGGGCCACAAAAAAAATGATCTGTCTGCCGAGCCTTGAGCTTGACATCTGTAATGTAGATGGTAACCAATTTTGGGGTATTTATGCTAACCAAAGCTAGCTAGCTCTTTTCATGTTGAAGAGAACCAATTTCATGCTAAGCTAAATTAGCCATCTCAATGTGCATATGGCAATCACTTTTGGGGTGTTTGTTCTAAATTAAGATAGCCCTCCCAACATGTATACAGTAACCACTTTTTGAGTTTTTGTTGCTAAGCCTCCCATACTGTAGATGACCATGATTGGCTCCTGTGCTGCAACTCCTGCTGACAGCCATTAAAGTTTTTGGTCAATTGACAAACACGTCTACACTGAATTAATAAGACCACCCTGTCCTGTCATATATTGGAGACACTCAGCCTCCAGGTTATGTGATTTCTCTATGCTGGATCCACATGTGTGTGTTTTCTTGCCTGTTGGCTTTCCTTCTTGGCCTTCCATTTTCCTCTGAGCCAAATCCGAACCTTTCAACAAGAATTTTGGACGACATGCTCCGGCTACTATGCGATTTACTGCGCCTAGTATAACCCAGTGATTCCATGATCTATAGTCATGATGTCATTCATGCAATAAAGACTGCTCTATAATCATTCTAGTCCATTCTCACTGCTACAAAATCCTGCAGAGGAGCATGATATGTCAAGGCAAGGCAAAGCACTAACTATAAAGAGCGGGTAGACAGAGCAAAAGGCCAAAATAAAGACTGATGCTAGCTTCATTATTTTCTTAAAGTTAGACGTTCTCCATTACAGTACTATTTAAGATGCAGAGATCAATGAGGCCTTAAAAAACATCAATGCGTGTCTGAAGGAACGACAGGTAGCCTAAACAAACACCACAAACCTCGTCTAACCTCCTGAAACACACGCAGGCTGTCATGGCATATCACAGTCGCACGTCGAAAAGCTCCTGATTAAATAGTTTTGCGGAGTGTGTCGCACCGCCTCAATGAGCTCAGCAGCTTTGAAGCAAGTCGCTTGGTTGGTTGGCTCTTATCGTGTCTCGGGACTGAAGATAACGTAGTTAGACACCGCTCCGGGATCGTGTTTACAAACAGTCACCATAAGAGCTGTCAGGAGGCATCCATGTTGGCTCAAGTCACACAGAGAGGATTGGGCAGATGTTGCTGCAACCATGCATGGGCTTCCACCTAAAGCTGGCAGACAAGCTGCTTTGAAGCATGTGGTGTAAACTGTGTGTCAACTCATATTTCTTATTCTTGTTAACTGGATGTCATGTTTATAGTGCCAGCCCTCACGGATGAGAAAAATATCCCTAAAACTTCAGATGCTCTATTCGCAATATAAAAATCGGAAAACCTATCGGAAAGTTGTATCAAAAAGGAGAAAGACCTTGGTCAGTAATTCTCAACTGGGACCCAGTTGGGGGGGACCCAAAATTGGGTTGCGGACAGGTAATGGAAAAATTACAGAGCATGCTCGGTTTATGACCGTATCGACATCGCAACAAGGCAAGCTGAATGGTGCCCTGAGAGGCGGCTGGCATTGGTTCTTATCAATGACCTCCCACAGGCGTCATCTTTTTGGGTTTTTCGGAAAATGATGCTTCCGCATGGCTGGTCCAGGATGAGTGGAACAGACTACAGCTGCACAACCAAGTATTTGGTCAAAAATCCACTGAAAAAGGGCCAAAAACTGCCCGAGGCTAATGCAAGGCAATGCCAGGAATAGAAACAATATGGAATTCATGAACCATTGTGGTGGATTTCACAAATGCGGAGCAGTGTGGTCACTTCAAAGAGTGTCCAGACTTTGTTTTCGATGGTTTTTGTCCGGTGTGTGCCTTGCATTTCGCCCCAAATCAGCTAAGATATGCTCCAGCCCACCCGGGAGTCTTTTGAGGACAAGCGCTATGCAAAATGGATGCGTGGAATGTAACCAAAATATTAGAAACACCTTTTATTGTGATGAAGTACAAGTTCCACTCCACTACTTCTAATTACCACTAAATAACATTTTCCTCTCTGTTCCTTACCTACATAACACTATTTGGAGCTAAAAACATCATAAAATGGTCCTTCCCAAAAAGTATCACTGTGTGAATAATTCCCAACTCTCACACAGTCACGTTTTGGTGCCATTTCCTGATAAGTCACCTTTTTAAGTGGCAACTTCGCTGAGAACTGATGACTTAGAGTTGTATGCAAGTAAATGCTTTAAAATATTTTGAGAGGAATACACATAGCCAACGACTTGAATAGCTTATACTGCAGATTTGAAAAGGACAGTTTCACTCCACACACACACCCGGCCGCACCCGCGACCACAACCACACCTCTGACTTCTGCGTTAACCATCCATGAACAGGATGTGAGACGCATCTTCAAACAACAGAAGATTAACAAAGCGGCAGGATCGGACCATGTGTCCCCATCCTGCCTCAAAGTCTGCGCGGACCAGCTCGATCCAGTCTTCACTCAGATCTTCAACAGATCTTTGGAAATGTGCGAAGTTCCATCCTGTTTCAAACGCACCACCATCATTCCAGTCCCCAAGAAACCTGCAATCTCTGGTCTGAATGACTAATGGCCTGTCGCTTTGACATCTGTGGTCATGAAGTCCTTTGAACGTCTCGTGCTGGACCACCTCAAGAGTGTCACAGGTCCCCTGTTGGACCCCCTGCAGTTTGCCTACCAAGCGAACAGGTCTGCGGATGATGCATTCAACATGGGACTGCACTTCATCCTAGAACACCTCGACAGTGCAGGGACCTACGCGAGGATCCTGTTCGTGGACTTCAGCTCAGCGTTCAACACTATCATCCCTGAACTCAACCAAGCTTCTCCAGCTCAGCGTCTCACCTGCCATCTGCCAGTGGATTTACAGCTTTCTGACGGGCAGGACACAGCAGGTCAGGCTGGGGGAGGCCACCTCATCCACACGCAGCATCAGCACTGGGGCGCCCCAAGGTTGTGTCCACTCTCCGCTGCTCTTCTCTCTCTACACGAACGACTGCACCTCAGCGAACCCGACTGTCAAGCTCCTGAAGTTTGCAGATGACACCACTGTAATCGGCCTCATCAAGGACGGTGAGCCCAGCAGAGGATGTACTTCCTGCGGCTTCTGAGAAAGCACGGCGTGCCACAGGAGCTGCTGAGACCGTTCTACACAGCGGTCATCGAATCAGTCCTGTGTTCTTCCATCACAGTCTGGTTTGGTGCTGCTACAAAAAAGGACAAACTCCGACTGCAGCGGACAATCAAAACTGCTGAAAGGATTGTCGGTACCCCCCTAACCACCATTGAGGACTTGCACGCTGCCAGAACTAAGACAAGGGCGTGCAAAATCCTCTCGGACCGTCTGCACCCCGGTCACCAGCTCTTCCAGCTTCTTCCCTCCTGCGATCAACTTCTTGAACACCTAACCTATAATTCCATTACAACAAGCTGGAAAGTTTTTGACTTGAGTTCGTTGTCACATTTCTGCGGGGCCAATTATGTATTACTCGTGCACTCACTGTAGTTGTCTCGCCATGCTGCACTATTTGCATATACTGGCCACTCATGCCAGAGTAGCATCTGCTCCATTTGCACACTGATTGAGGAGTATCTGTAACATTTGCACAACCAACATTGTCCCAGATGATCGCACTACTCGTCACTTTAAACCGCATACACTCCTTGAATTCTCAGCGCCCTTTGCACAGTGGTCATTGCACCGGACTATTGCAATATTAGTCATTCGAACTGCTCTAAGTGCTAGAGGACTCTGCATCTTTTTGCACAATTGTTTTTTGTCAATGTCTTTATGTCTCCAAAGTGTTCTGTAAATTGACTGTCTGTTGTACTAGAGCGGCTCCAACTACCGGAGACAAATTCCTTGTGTGTTTTGGACATACTTGGCAAATAAAGATGATTCTGATTCTGTTTCTGATTCTGATTCTATAGCATGACTGTAATTTTGGTGAATGGAAGCCTTTAAAACCAACTTTGATTTAGATGAGTATAAAATACTCAATTGTTAAACAACACGTTTAGTTTCAATTCAGTAGATATCTCAAATACTTTACCAGAAGAAAAATAATAATTATTAGTGTATATAGTTACACGTAAAGAGCTTAAAATCTAACTTTAAATGAAAAAAAGAACTTCAATAGAAATCTAACCTAAAACAGGATCAAAGAGAAGCTACATAGGATGAATTGGAATGTTTTGTGTTCAGTGCAATATAAATAATGGCAGTTCAAAATATTTGCAGTTGTGTATATATATATATATATATATATATATATATATATATATATTTATATATATATATATATATATATTACATTATATATATATTATATATTATATATAATAATAATAAAAAAGTATCAGGAATAACACATGACATTTTTTTCCTCCCATGCATTTATTGGTTTATTGAACAGGGACAATGCACATTAATAAACACTGAATGCGCCAGAGTCAGCAAAAAGGCTTCTTGTCCCCATCCGTAGTCCCTGGCCATATGTTAAATCATCATACTAAAACAAGAATATAATTTGAATAAAAAGTTATTCAAAATGTAAACATACAGAGCAATTATGAAAAGTAAAGAGATTATTAATGTGAATGGAAAAAACATTTTGATGATTTCTTATGATTATTATATGTAATAATGTATGTGTAAAGTTCTAAAGAGTAAAGTTGAAATTAAATTCTGGGTACAAATAATGATAATAAGAAGGAGAATATGAACTCCATTGTACTGATATAAAATCCAAAGTCCAAAAGAAATGTAGTCAGAAATGCCGTTCTATCGGCATGAAAGTAAAATAGTGTCTCTCGGCAAGTTACACCCCATATGTCTACGGTGAGCCAATTTACAACTCGGCGCCATTGTGCAAGTTTGAGGCCGAAAAGCAATATGTCAGTAAGGCTCCTTGTTACTTGGAAGTCAAATCTCATGAATGGTGAAAGGTGTCGATACTTTGCTGTCTTTGCAGCCTCCTCGTTGACATATTGAGCGGCACTTCAATGCTCTGCAACTGTGCGTGTGTATGTGATGTATGGCAAACCATTGGGGGGGGCTTGCCTGGGTCCAGTATGTAGCACATTGGGGTGTTCAGCCCGCAGGGCCCACATGCCAGGACTGCAAGATGGATGCTTGAGCTTTGCTCTGTGTCCAGAGGATTTAGCCCTAATTTAGCCCAGATGCTAAGTGACGCTCGTCATGCTGGCTGTGTAGCTGCCTGTGGCGTGTGCACAGTTAGGTTTGAACTTTTTTGACCACTAATTTGTCACCCATGGGGAGGATGACTGATGTAACCTAAGCACATTTCAGACAACTTCTCCATTGTTCTTAAAATAAGGTCTAGAATTATAAATCCAAGCAGACATTTGATTGTTTTGGTGCCAATTGTGCTTGAGTCTCAATGAAAACATGTCAAATGGATTAACGAAACTATTATGTTGGCATATTTATCATTTACTTAATGAGGATAAGCGGTATAGAAAATGGATGTAGCGATAGAATGAGTATTTGATCACACCAATCTGACCACAGTTCTTGTTGATCTCCTTGTGGTTACCCAATTTGCAAATACTGTAGAACAAAATCTGTCACAAATCATTACTACTATACTGTGCATTTGTACATCACTCACATATTGGAAAACATTTTTATGGCAGGCCTTTAAAGAGAAAATAGATTAAAATGTTGCATTTATGATTCATTGTGACAATGTTGTTTTTCAAGCGGTGGTACTCTCGAATTTCTAGTTCTCATGCAGATTGGGTAAACGCAGGCATAAAGCTGACAATCCCAAGCTTGCAAGGCATCAAATGTCAAAACACAGATAGAAAGATCACTTTTGCTATCAAATTATACATGTACTATATGTATTTATTTGTTTGTAAAACATTTATTTATATTAAGTCAGTAAACAAATAATCATTAGAATACAGAAAATCCCACAGAAGGCTTTTGCACCTCTGCTAGTTATATACAGTATATGTTTATTTTTTTTGTAAGTAGTTTACATTTTAGAAACAATCTGTTAACCGTGACTCCTTTTGCACTAGTGTTAATAATTGCAACATTATCGTTGTCCGTGGCGCTAGTGGCCATCCATCCATCCACACACAGGCAAACACACACGTTAGCAAAGTCAACAGCACCCTTGTTATTTCACTGCTAAATTACTACTAACAACTACTAACTATAAGATGTACATCATCAAATGCTATCCTTTCTTAGGGTTTCAGATTGAAGTAAACTAATGAGGGAGACAAAGGGTACACTCACTCACACATTCAAACCAAACCAAATTTAGTCTCAGACTATTCGGATGTTTTTGGGTCTGTCAGACAGGAAACCACCAAAATGCCATTCCATTTAAACAATTGCATCTAGAACAGAGCTTCACTGTCTGAAAACAAAACAGTGTGCATGTGTGTGTCTGTGTTTGCACCACAATTTGGCCTGAAGCACGCTAATAACAATGTTGTCACAACACCTGCTTTTGGCCCGGAGGCAATGACTAATGGGATAACTTTAAGTAATCATTTTATCTAATCTAGAGCTTACACAGTGCATATCCAAACACTGAAGGTGAAAAGTTTTCTATTTGATTTCAACAAATCAAATCAATAAATAAATAAATAATGATTCTTCTTATTATTTCGATGCAACAACCCTCATGCGTATTTCCTTCAGCCCATTTTCCCCTTCTGAAATATATTATTTTGATGACTTTGTCAATCTTTTTTTTTTTTTTTTTTACCTGAAAATATTGTATTTGACAGAGACGTACAGCATGCTAGGTTAATTAACAACTCTAAATAGCCCATAGGTGTGAATGTGAGTGCGAATGGTTGTTTGTTTATGTGTGCCCTGCGATTGGCTGGCAACCAGTTCAGGGTGTACCCCGCCTCCCGCCCAAAGATAGCTGGGATAGGCTCCAGCACGCCCGCGACCCTTGTGAGGAGAAGCGGCTCAGAAAATGGATGGATGGATGGATGGATACAGTGGCATGAAAAAGTATTTGCCCTTTTGTCAAATTTTTTGCATAGTTTCCCCCACTTTAATGTTTGAGATCATCAAAAAAATTGAAATGTGACCACTCCCAAGCCTGATCACGTCCAGACCTGTTCAATCAAGAAATCACTTAAATAGTACCTGTCTGACAAAACGAAGTCGGCCATACAATCTCAAAAAGCTGCAACAAAATGCCACGATCCAAAGAAATCCATCCATCCATTTTCAACACCGCTTATCCTGGTTAGGGTCGCGGGACGCTGGAGCCTATCCCAGTTGACTTCGGGCGAAAGGCGGACTACACCCTGAACTGGTCGCCAGTCAGTTGCAGGGCACATATAGACACGGACAACCATTCGCACTCACATTCACACCGTCACTGAGTGGGTACTGAACCCACGCTGCCTGCACCAAAGTCAGGCGAGTGTACCACTACAGCATCAGTGACTCCAAAGAAATCCAAACAAACAAACAAACAAAAAAAAAAAGCATATGAATTGATTCCCCAGACTTATTCTATAGATTCTATTCTATATTCTATGGATTGACGAGACGAAAGCTGAACGTTTTGGAAAGCGTGTGTCTCGTTACATTCTGGTGTAATTTAGGGCTACACGATGTATTGCTTTGAGCATCGTACAACCGTACTGTGAATAGCTAAACAGAATGCAAAACATTAGCGAAATAAGAGGTAAAACTTTCTTGCTTCAAGTTACACTATATTGCCAAATGTATTTGGTCAAATGCCTTGACTCACTTATGAATTTAAGTGACATCCCATTCCTAATCCCTAGGGTGACACCAAAACTGATAGAACACCTTTGGGATGAATTACAGTGCAGACTGAGAGCCAGGGCTTCTCGTCCAACATCAATGTGTGACCTCACAAATGCGCTTGAGGAAGAATGGTCAAGAATTCCCTACACACACTTCTGAAGCTTGTGGGAAGCCTTTTCAGAAGAGCTGAAGCTGTTATAGCTGTGTAAAAGGTGGACCGATGTCATATTAAACTGTATTGATTAAGAACGGAATGTTACTTCAGATCATATGTGAGTCAAGGCAGGTGAGTGATTACATTTGGAAACATTGCGTATTTAAAATGTCTCATAAAACAAAATAATTAAACAACGAATGTCTGCTACCCAAGTGCGAGCATACAATCTAGCATACAGTGATAAGAAAAGCTAAACTTGTTAATAAGCTTTCCTTGGTGGAGGTTTACATTATAATTAACAGAGGATTCACTACTACTATATAATAATAATAGTAATAATGCATTAAACTGTGACAGTAATGGTGAGATTTCCATGATTTGAATAACATTTTGTTGATTGTATTATACAAATCACACATGAAACTGTCTTTTGAAAGCATCTTTTGGTAGTGAGGGCATCCTACACAAGGATTCTGTTTGGCCCCTGAAGACATGGAAAGTAATTGAGCATTCTTTTCCGTTAATGTATTATAAACACTGTACATCCACTGCATAAACCAGCCATTTAAAATTACCCTAACCCATGAGTGGTCTCGCTAAGCCACACTGAGGCTGTAATTCATTAGAATACCTTGGCCTGCTGACTGTAATGTACACACTGATTGAAGTTCTTGTTTGTGCGAGTGCAATGCCCGCCTTGAGTAATGGTGCAATCCAAGAGGAACAGCATTTTAAAGAAGCCAATTGTGCCTGAGACCTAATTGAGTGCAGTTTCTGCAAGAGAAAGCGTGACACCAGTGAACACATCAACAAAACTTCAAAAGTAGCGGTTCTTGTGTGCTATATCCAAGAATACAGCCATATGTTGTCTGCCAAACACTCTTCTGAGACTGTGTGTGCGTGTGTGTTGCCTGTATAATGACAGTCTTCACTCTGTAACCAGGCGGCCCGACTACTCAAAATCTCAGTGTCACTGCCAAGCCACCACCGCAAGGAATGCGGCCTGCAGCTGAGCCAGAAAGCGCCACTCATGCAACCAGCGTTCACATTCAATCACGCAAACATGGACAGCACATAAAGTGTGTAAGTAGTGTGTTTCATACAAGGACAGAGTTTAGAATCACACTCTCCACTTAGTTGGACACTGTACTCTTCTGTTTGCCCAAAGCTACTGAAGAGAAGGTGATGTAAAAGGAGAATAGCTTCCTCTAGAGGACAATTGGAAAACAGCTCTCAAATTACAAAACTGCAACAGTAGTTTATTAGGTGTACTGTACTTCATATGAACATCAGGGTGTACATAAAGTCTCTTTACAATTGAATACATGTATTACCCCCCACCCTGTAATACAACTCTATATGGGCACCATTTAGGCCTCCTGTATCCAACACTGTCTCCATAAATTTCTCATGCCATGCCCGATTGGCCCAATTGACAGACAGACTGACAGTGCATGTCTTCCATTCTTAACAATGTAATTTTGCTGACTCTACGTATCTGATTTTGTTTCAATAAACCTGCGTTTTCTTGAGGAATCATTTTTAAGGGTTCATTTAACCAAACATATTTAATCAACAACGTACCTGAAATACATAATTGTGATTTGATTTAAAAATGTTGATAACCACTGAGTATATTCAACAAATCTGATTAACGTAGCTCATCAATTGCTTCTGTAATACAAATTTTAAATTGTAAAGAGACATTGTGGACAGCATGTTCAATGGCAGATACTATTAAGATTGCTCAGTATATTCTGTGCAATGCAAAAAGTATTTCTCTTCAAACAATGAAAAACGGATGCAAAATTTGCACGCTACCTACAACTGCAGTGCATAGCTCCATTCACACAAACATTACATAAATTAAGGCCTTCCTGACCTTGAAGGCTGTGAGGGTCTTCATGAATTTGGTCACACTGTCCTCTCTGATGGTCTCGGTGAAAGCAGGCCATGGGACGAGTGGGCGAACATGGACTGACTTGTGAACAGTAGATGGTTGCAGTTAGAGCACACATACATACCTACAGAAAACATGACATTTAAAAAATTGTACATAAAACAGGGCTGCAGGTGGGCTGGACCATATCCCAGCTAATTATGGGTGAGAGGCAGGATATACTGTACCTTGGACTGGACGTCAGTCAATTGCAGGACACACATTGACAACAAACCTTTCACACACTCACATTCACAATATAGTCTTTAATGAACCTACGTGCGAACATGCATGTTTTTGGAATGCGCGAGGAAGCCAGAGTACAGAACCTTAGAATTGTGAGGCAAATATGATAACCACTGCTGCACTGTGCATCCCAGTCAAATCCAATATATATAAAAAAATATTATTACATCATTAATCCAATACAACAGGGATGAATGATTACATAAATGACAGTGGTAAGTATTTGTCTCCTCATTTACAAAATGTGTCAATATAACCAAATAAACATAAAGTAGGCATAAAAAATACCCTTTTTTTCTCCATTTGTTGGCCTGCATGTACACTAATCTGAAATGAAGGCAGGTTACACTACATCTCACTTCATCGTGTCACACTGCAGGCTCACCTGGTTTGAAATGATCCTTGTAGATTTCACCGCCCAAAAAAAATACAGAAATACATGCTGTTGGTGTACTAATTGGTTCAAAAATAATAAGAGGATGTGTCTGACTGTTTAGAATAGATTCTCGTGGGATTCGACGGGAACTCCTCCCACTGCATTAAGCTTTATGGACGCTAGATAGCAATGTTTGACAATATGTGCGTGACTTTCTTTTTAAACTTGCTAACCATAACATTCACCATTCATTTGATTGTCTCTAGCATAATGTAGAACTGCATGGAATCTCAAACTGCAGCCAGAGTATTATGCGTTTTAAGAATTAATATCTCACAAAAAAAAATAACTTTATAAATGTAGCTCTTGGACTGCATGTCTACCTAATATTGTGGTTATGGACAAATGTTCAAAACACTTTACAAACTGTTATTTCTGTGTGTATAAGACAAAATGCATTGTCCATCCATCCCTTTTCATAAGTGTTTGTCTTTAGGGTTAAAATGAGCTGGAATGTATGAGAAGAGTGGTGCACCCAATCGCAGACGGTTCACACTTGCATTCACAACTATGAAACATTTAGAGCCAATTGATCTAACACATGTAGCGTATGTTTTAATGTAGGAGCCGCAGTACCCGCAGAAAACCCACACAAGCCTGGGGAGAACAAACTCCAAACAGGAAGGCTGAGATGTGAAACCAACACCCTACGAACTGTGAGGCAAGCATAATAATAATAATAATTAATAATTTAAAAAAAACATGGCCTTAATTATCCAAAGGGGGATACACAGATTTCTCAATATCAATCTAACCACTAGGCCCCGCGGCCTTATATGAACCAGTATGAGACAAATTATTACTAATATAGTATAATACGGCGGCACTCTGGACGACTGGTTAGAACGTCAGCCTCACAGTTCTGAGGACCGTGGTTCAATCCCCGGCCCCGCCTGTGTGGAGTTTGCATGTTCTCCCCGTGCCTGCGTGGGTTTTCTCCGGGCACTCCGGTTTCCTCTCACATCCCAAAAACATGCATCAATTGGAGACTCTAAATTGCCCGTAGGTGTGTATGTGAGTGCGAATGGTTGTTTGTTTGTATGTGCCCTGCGATTGGCTGGCAACCAGTTCAGGGTGTACCCTGCCTCCTGCCCGATGATAGCTGGGATAGGCTCAAGCACGCCCGCGACCCTAGTGGGGAGAAGCGGCTCAGAAAATGGATGGATAGTATAATACTAGCTAAATGCTAATTCAATATTAGCATTTAGCTAAATGCTAATAAAATGTTAGTATTTTGCCAAATGCTAATAACAATATTAGCATTTAGCTAAATGATAATACAATATTAGCATTTAGCTAGTCCCTGACGGTGTAGTGGTACATTTGCCTGACTTTGGTCCAGGCAGTGAGGGTTCAGTTACCATTCAGTGATGAGATGAATGTGAGTGTGAGGTTGTCTTTCTATACGTGCCCTGCGAGTGGTCGCTGAGCAGTCTAGGGTGTAGTCTGCCTTTTGCCCAAAGTCAGCTGGGGTAACCTCCAGCTCCCTCTGACCCTGAACAGGATAAGTGGTACAGAAAATGGATGGATGGATAACACTTAATTTATGGGACTGCTATCATAGTAAACACAAATTACCTACTTTAGGGACTCAAAACAAAAACTGTTCAGCAAAAGAAGCAAAATGTTCTTTTATTAGGCAACTTTGGTGAATGGGTGTGATCTGAGCACACTATAGAAGCCACACCATATATAATGTCTTTCAGACACAACTTGGATTGATTCAGTCTTCAATGTGGGGCGCTTAGTTCCCCCTGAATCTTCATTTCTCATCTTACCAAGACCTTTTGGACAATTCCGTGTCCAACTGTGCCATACAATGCGCAAAGCAAGGTCAATAAAGACATGGTTGGATGGGTTTGGCATGGCAGAAGTGGAACTTTGTGAAGCTATGAACTGGAACAGAGATGGTCTAAGATGAGTCATGATTGATGAGTAATGGATGAACAGACATGTAGAAAGTCTTGTAGAAAGTCTTGTCAGAAGAGTGGAAGCTGTTGTAGCTGCAAAGGGAACCAAACTACAGAAGGCTATATTTCCATATAGACCTTTTCACCACCTGTTCTGTTTTTCAGATTAATAACACAGATTTTCTATTTTGTCAGAGAACTGGATCATGCCCAATAGAGTTGACCTTAGTTAGCAGGACAGCAATCATGTTTGACCAATTACTCAAAAGACAACCTGACCAACTATTTTATAGATATTTATAGATAGAAACGACTTGCACAACCCCGATGGTGGAGGTTTGGTTGGTAGGTCCATTTTGAAGTGGATACTCCACCCTATTTACTTGATTTATCCTTCTCACAACAGGCTGGACTACTTTAGATTTTTTTTGAAGGAACTTGAAAAGAACAAATCATTTGAGGGTATATCTGGCGGCGCAACACCAAACACAGCACGTTTTGCCATTGTTTCAGTTCAGGTTATCACTTTTCTGCCACCTGGTATTATCTTGGAACACATTGTTTACAAAATTGTCTTTAGTGTGTGGTCTCTTATTATGTGGTTGAGTATCCTAATTAAAGACAATTATTGATTAATCACCTCTTCACGATGGTGACAATATCTAAACAATCCCATTTCACTTTATTCTGTCCTCACAAGTCAGAAAGTTCTTCGATGTCTCCGCCTGTTAAGGATGTTCAAGTTCTCACTCGTACTTGCAGAGGTGCTTCAGTGCCTCTGGTAGCTCCAGCCAGTCAATTGCCATTCTGTGGACAATGTGCTTCTGGATGGACTTCCTGCACAGTGTCTGCAAGGAGGAGACTGAAAAGAGGACAATTTAGAAAAGTAGTAATCAGAATAGAGCAACAAAATTTCTGCTCCCTGCATGCCAGAGTGACACTCACATCCATACTCCACCTGCACAATCCTGACACACTTAGTAGCAGCAAATACATCCACTACAGCATAAACAGGCTCTATGGTGGGGATGCCTCTTGCAGAAGCACCCATGTCCTCCCCATTGATGACGATATGCATGTCACCTAGATCAGGGCCTTTCGGTACATACAGAACTCCTATCCGGCTGCGTCTGGCTGTAGGCGGCAAAGTGTTGGTCTTGTACAAGTCGTCCAGAATGTGGCTGAAGCGTCCAGGCCGGCTGCGGCCAACAAGCTTGTCTCTGGGGATCCAAACATTCTCAATGTGCAAATGAGAGTCTGTAAAAAAAGTCTTTGGTTTGCTGTTGGTGTCGTTCTCATTTTCAGCCTCCTCTCGCCCGGGTCTCTGACCCCCAGCTAGTCCCTCTCTAAGGTCTTGGCCACCTTCTCCTGGATCCACTTCCTCCGTGACCTTGTTGTGGTTACGAGTAATGGCGAACACCCAGCTGTCACCCAGGTCTGTCAGGTCTGGGATTGAGTATTCAGGGACCACCTCCAAGTCTCTAGGGTCCCTGGCGGTCAGGCCGATCCGGAGGTGGCCGCACCAGCCTAGCTCCTTGTCCTCAATCTCGATGAGGAAAATCTCTCCGGGTTTTAAGGGTTGTTTGCTAAAGCACACTCCATTGGCAAAGCTCTCCACCCGCGTAGCCTGGGTCCCTGAGGAGTCCAGCTGCACATTCGTCCCATGGATAGGGTGGAATTCCATGAACTGGTCTGGAAAAGCTTCCATCTCTTGTTACACCTTCGCCCTAAGGCTGGTAATGGAAGTGACTAGCCAGCTGAAGAGCATAGCGCTATTATTGAAAATTTGCAAGTAACTGTAGTAACAGACTTTTAGTGGATTGTGGTCATTCTGGAAACAAAAGTTCGGCAATAGGGACAGCAACACCAGCACTCAGCCTTTCACCCACTTAGGAAGCTTCTGGCAGGGCTATTTTTCAACAGATGACAACAGATGGCAAGGTATGTGTGTATCTCTCTCTCTCTCTCTCTCTCTCTGTTTGTGTGTGTGTTGGTGAAATGAGGGGGTGGTCGACATTTATAATTCTGCTGCAGTCGCTCACATAAGTCTCATGCGGCGGAGCAATAAAACCCCTTGGGTACTTCATGTTCATTTACTTTAGAGTTACTTTCTTCGTTAAACACCATCCTGAAGTAATAACTTGGTAATAAAACAAATCACCAAATGCCAATCAGTGCTCTAAATATAGATCTGGTTTAGACTCTTAAGTAATAGAGCAATTAAAGTAGTATAGTCACACAAGGAAATATGTGAAGGTTTATTTCAATGCAGTAATATTTATTGTCTGAGATGATGACTTAACTCTTAATTGGGGAAAGAGTGGATTCTTCAGATATTCATTATGAGGGACATAAAGCAGTGATTCTCAAAGTCTACCAATAGTGGTATGCAGGCTCCCCTTCAGTGGTACGTGAAATAATGATTTTATTAGCATTTTTTTGAGTAGGTACAATTTTATTTAACCTTTATATGCGATCCATTTTAACTGAATCATTGAGTACAGTTTTTATTTTCCTATATTTGAGTACAGTGTTAATGTTCAAACTGTGCATCATGTTACAGTGGCTTACAAAATCATTCAACATACTTTTTAGGAGTTTTTTATTTTTTTAATGTATTTTTTTAGGTGGTACTTTGTAAATTTCAGATCCGCGGACGCAAGGTAACGAAACCTCCACATATTCTTACTTTCTTGGAATACTTCCAGTTTCCCAACAATTACTTTAATCCATGGAGTTTGTGTCATCCTTACATGGCAGAAGCTTTACACACGAGGCACTTTTCAATTTGTCTTGCCAATTCAAGTCTCTAGATTTAGAACCTGTTTGATCAGATGGCGATTATGTTTTAGCAATGATGATGAATATATACAGTATAACCACAATGTCATCAGTAGAGAGCTGTCTGTTTGCTAGCAGGCTCTTTCCTGCTTCATGCTTCGTGGCATTATAATTCTTGGGGTGTGGAAAATTCCATGGACGTCATAGTGACAATGTATCTGCACCTTTTTTTGATCAGATTTCCACTAAAATTAACTGTTCTTTACTGGCCCCATATCCATCCATCCATCCATCCATCCATCTATTCTCTGTACGCTTATCCACAATCATTAGGGTCGTAGGTGAGCTACAGCCTATTCTCATTGACTTTGGGTGAGAGGCGGGGTACATCCTGGACTGGTCTCCAGACAGTTGGTCTCCAGTCTGTCCTGCCAGACAGCCAAGGGCACCACAAATTTTGTTTGAAATATTTATCATTTTTATTTCACGTTTATGCCATGGCAAAATCTTACTCCACTGGTCCATAATTTAACAAAGGATGTAATTATCATTCATTTACCCACAGTGCTGCATTGAGATGTTAAATATAAAGATTCCCTCACTAAATACTACGTGTCCTTCATCCATCTTGGAACATCTCCAGTCAGTGATGCATGGTTGTCTCCCTGCTCATCACTTGACACTGTTCCTCATCCTGTCATATCTGGGGCTTACTGGGGTTTTCTTTATGTAGGCCAAGATGAAGGGTGGAACCAGAGGAAAGGCATTGCAACTGGATAGACTCATGAAGACTGGTACAGTATCCTTTCCGTGCACATTGGTTGGGCGGGTTTCCTTGTGTGCTTCTGTTGTGACTGCATGCCCTACCCTTAATCTGGATTATCATGCCGAGCAGCCATGCTCTTCATAATCAGTTGGTGAGCTGTGATTCTCTGCAGCATATGACACATCTGGATAGAGGCGGTCAGAAGAGAGGAGGTGTGTATGTGAGTGCATGAGAGAGAAAGCGAGAGAGAGATGGTGGAGGAGAGTGTTCACTCAGACTCCTCCTTACTCTGTAGCCCTTGCACACACAAATGAATGATGGATTTATCTGAAGACCACTGTGGCCATCCCGCTGATCCCATGCATCTTCTTATATTTGTTTTCCAGATCATCGCTCAGGACAGCAAACAAATCAAGGGGTAAGGCTTGAATGGTTGACGGCGTGTTCAGGTTAGATAATTTTTCATATTATTATCATTGGCGGCACGGTGGGCGACTGGTTAGAGCATCTGCCTCACAGTTCTTAGGACCGGGGTTCAATCCCCGGCCCCACCTGTGTGGAGTTTGCATATTTTCCCCGTGCCTGCGTGGGTTTTCTACGGGCACTCTGGTTTCCTCCCACACCCCAAAAACATGCATGGTAGGTTAATTGACAATTCTAAATTGCCCGTAGGTGTGAATGTGTGTCCGAATAGTTGTTTGTTTATACATGCCCTGCCATTGGCTGGCAACCAGTTCAGGGTGTACCCCGCCTCCTGCCCGATGATAGCTGGGATAGGCTCCAGCACGCCCGCGACCCTAGTGAGGAGAAGCGGCTCAGAAAATGGATGGATGGATGGATTATTATCATTCGCGGCAATTTACTAAATCATGAGAGTACAGCTTGGAGTCGAGGCAGTGCGCCAAATTATTCAACAAATACAGAATGTAGTGTCTCCTCAAACTGGATGATTATTATGAATATTTATATTTCATAGCCGTCATCATGGTTCAAGTTTCAAAATTCAAATTGCAGGGAATACTGAACTTTTACACTAACACCAGTGAACAACACAGCTTTTCCTGAATCCAAGATTACAAACTGACAGTCTTTTTATTATTGCTTCATAATATTTATGTAGTTGTAGTGCGCTTTTCATTATCACCTAATCTCAGTTTTCACTGGAAAAAAACTATATTTGCAAGGCTTTCTTGCTATTTTAATTCAAATTACTATGTGATTTAATTGTGTTAAATTACCAATACCCAAAAATGAATGTAACATCCCAACTCTAATTTGAGTCATCATCAAATCATTTAGTGACCTCTACTGCCCTGTCCAAAATCTGTGCAAACGTAAGAATGTGACTTTGGGTCACAGAGATGAGCTATCTTGGAAACCTACCCTGCCAAATGTTGTCTTATCTATAAACCATGCCAGTGAGATTTGTCAGATTTCACAGCTAAACCCTGAATTCATGTTAATCGGAGATTGTAACCGTTCACGTCTGATGAGGTTCACCGAAACTGTACTTTACCAATTTAAATGTACCTTGCATGTCAATGCAGCAACATTGTAGTTATTTTTTCAGACAAACAGTTTGGAAAAAACACTGATAATCATTTAAAATATACAATAAAACATAATAAAACAAAATGCCATATACCATATATCACGTAAACTTCATATTTCACAAAGCCAGTGAAATGTGTATATACAAGTGTTTGTATATTAAAAAGAAATGTGTGAACTTTCTCTCCATGCCTTTGCTCGCCTTTTTTTTCTTTTTTTTGTAAAATAAAAAGTGCATTACCTCAACCGAAAGCAGATGATTCTCAAACCATAATATTTTTACATATTTAAGTTTTGTATTGCTGCTCATGATATTTTTCAACAAGTCAAACTTATGTCCGATTCAAGCAGTTTTGAGCAGTTTGGGGCCAAATGCTATAAATTACACACTATCATGCTAATTTGCCAGTGACATTTTTTCTGAATGAAGTTCATTTGCATGCTAATTTCCCCCCAAAATTACCAAGTCGAGCAGTGTTAGATTGAACGACAAAAAAAATTTGTCTTCTGCGGCCCATAAATTTCTGACCAAAATTTCACTGGAATCCATGAAAGGTGAGAACTTTCAATCAGAAACCCTTGCCATTCGTAGAGTCCCTGTCGTAGGAAATGTGAACATTCTGGTGCCCGTCCCCCACTCCGTGTGAAAATCTATTATGAAGGTCTCATGTCTGGATGTGTGATTCTCCAAGGTTTTATCTCTCTGCCATGCATTTTGGGTGTGAGCAGATTAGTCACAATCCACCATCTGCTGTGGAATTGGGTGAGATCGTGCCACACAGACCTGTAATATTGTTACATAAACCTGATTGGTCCAAAGAAGGTTTTAACTCACATAAAGAGCAAGGGTATGAAAATAGAAGTCAAAGCTCAGCCGATGCACACTACTGATTATAACTCTTGGTCGTACGATGATGATTGATATAGTTCTTACGTGTCGTTCAGGGCTTGCACTTTTCATCCCTTTGTAACGTTAAAAAAAGACAGCAGAGATATACCAAACACTACCGCTTAACCATTAAATGGATTTTGTGTTATTGTAACATAAGATGAAAGTCAGACCCCAAAATCTTGTAGAAAGTCAGTTGCAGAGCAATAATTTTCTTCCATTTTCAGTTTCTGTCGGTGTCCTTGTCCAAATAGTGTATAGTACGTGTCTTTTGATGTCAGATATGTGTGCACAAGTTTCACATCTAATCAAACCCCAAAAGTTATGATATCCATGCCACACTTGCTGTTATTTATTCAACATTGGGGCTTGAACGCTTGTCTGGTCTATTTTTGCCTGCGTCTGAAACACACTCAGATGTGGAGCAACAGCTTTGGGAGAGGCGCTGACTTGGCACCGAGGCACTCACTAGACTCAAGCGCACATGCAAGCAAATTCATGCTCCAGAGCTCATATGACGTTCACACACGAACACCTAATTGTCAAGATGCAAGCGGTTTTTGTACAAATTAGGCATAAGGATAGAATGGATGCCTCGCTTATCCCTTGTCTGCTTTTATTTGTTTTGCCTCAGAGGCTTAATTTTGCTGACTATATTCTGTTTATTCTGTTTCAGTGACATTTAGATGCCTTGACTTTGTGATGTAGTCCCGGAATGGCAGAGAGTGGAAACAATTGGGAGCAAGGATGCGAGGAGGATGCAAGCGGAGGTGGCAGACCCCTCCTGGATACGCACAGTCCAGACGTTGTCCCAAACTCACTTGGGACAAAGCGGCATCTCCCTCGAGGGATTGTTATCCAGCTGACGGGAACAGAGGGAGAGTGGAGCAGTCTTGATGAGAGTGAGCTCATCTTCTCGCTTGATCATGATGAGTACTATTCCTCGGTCTCTCGATCGAGTCAGAAGCAGATCTCCAGTGATGATGACAGAGGATCGCAGTCCCAAGCTTTCCATGTCCCACTTTCACCCTCGTCTCCTGGTTCTTTGGGTAATTTCTCCGCCACGAGCCCCACCTTCCTCTCCCCAGGCTCTACCTCACCCACTCATCAGCCCTCGGCCAGTCTGGTAAAGTCGCTCTCTACAGAGCTGGAGCTTAGAGAAGGCTCCACCCTCAGGCCAAAACCCCTTCTCAGCCTCGTGAAGTCGATCTCCACCGAGCTCTCCCGTTCTGAGCCGGAGGTGTCGCAGTCAAAATCAGACTCGCGCCTCAACCTCCACCTGTTGAAGCAGCTTACACAGCCCAAGAACAGAAGAAGCGGGGACTCTCGCACAGCACCTCCGTCTCCCAGCATGCTCTCTCCAACTGGAGAGGGCCTCAAAGGCGGCTTTTTCAAAATGGAACTAGAAGACACCAAGAGGAAACTCTCGGAGGCAGTCCATGAGCCACTGAGCAGCATGTTGAACAAAATCAGGAGAGAAGATAGCACAGGCAGCCCCAAACACCTGTGTAAGACCACCCAGGTAATTTCGAGAGGTTTGGGCCGGGAAGGTAGCACAGACACAGGAGTCTCAGAGTCTCCAGTCAGGAGTGGTGGCAGGACAGATGGTGATGTTTTCGACTGGCCTTCAGTTAAGTATCTTGGGAGAAGCCCCCGCAGATGTCCTGTGCATCACTGCAAACATCTCAGTGATGAAGAGCAAGGACTTTATTCAGATGGAGACACCATGCAGTTTTTTCCCATTGAAACTCACCAGGAGGCCAGGAAATCCAATAAGGTTGCATCTTTAAGGACATATCCGCTTTACGCAACCAATCCTCCACCATGTATGAGTTTATTCTGTGTGGCAATACTATCCTACGGTTATTTTACCCTACCTCTAAATCCATACTTTTCTGGCCTGGCTCTTGGGCTGGCAATGGGTTTCTTGCTCGGACTCTTGTTGATTAGAATTGGCTCTTCAAGGTCCCTTTGTTCAGCTTCTCCAAACAGACCACACTTGGGAGAGGGGATTCTGAGAGGTTGCTCCACTGAATCTGACGCCAACAAGGTAAAGTGAGTCATTTTGGAATCTCAAACTCTCAAACTGAGCTCAATCAGTTCTAGGATGCTGGTTAACTTCTGGTAGGTTCAAATTTCTAAACAATTTTTCTGTCAACAAGATCTGCATTGAATTTAACTGAAATCTCAGATTAGTGTTCGCTTCGGATAATATCAGGTTGTCGCAGACTGGTCTGACAAATTGGCAAACACGTGCAGCCCGAAAATCAAGATATGCCAGTTTTTGTGCTCCACTACAGATGACTATGAAAATAGAGCCAAATAAGTTAATATTAAAATGGGAAAACAGTTAAAAACCCCACCTTAACTTTGATAACAAGTGTATAAGGATATATTACTTCCTTGAATGTAAGTCTGTTTCCTTCACCTACAGTATATTCTTCTTAATCTCTTATCACATTCTTATTCTAACACCCTTTGTTGAGGCCAGTCCTGGAAGAAGTTTTGCAATCTGAGAAGAAAACTAAAGTTAATCCTAAAATGCTCGCTGAACTCTGTAAACAGTGCCATGAAAAAGTATTCTTCTCAAGTTTTTTTTTTTTTCAAGCAAATGGTAATATCAGACAAAGATTACCCAAGTAAACATAAAATGCTGTTTTTAAATGGTGAATGTATTTATTAGGGAAAAAACTAGTCAAAGCTACCTGGCCTTGTGTGAAAAAGTAATTAGCCCCTTGTTAATTCATTAATTAACTCTGGCTAGTCAAATCTTTTTGAAAAGCTGACTTTATTTTCACTCAACACACCCAAGCCTGATTACCTCCAGACCTATTCAAGAAATCCCTTAAATAGAACCCGTTTCACAAAATGAAGTCAGCTGAAAGATCTCAAAAAGCTGCAACACTATGCCACGAGCCAGAGAAATACAAGAACAGATGAGAAATAATATAATTGACATCAGTCTAGAGAGGGGTTAGAAAGCCATTTCTAAAGCTTTAGGACTCTAGCATACCATGTTTAGAACAATTATCCGCAAATAGAGAAAAAAATGAAACAGTGGTAAACCTTCCCAGGAGTGGCCGGCCTACAAAAATGAATGAGTCGTTGCAGCAACGACTCATTCAGGAGGTCACAAAGGACTCCAGGACAACATCTAAAGAAAGTGTAGGCCCCCTTTCCTCAGTTAAGGTCAGTGTTCATGACTCCACAATAAGTAAGAGACTGGGGAAAAAATTGTGTCCATGGCAGATTTCTAAGATGAAAACCACTGTTGACCAAAAAGAACATCAAGGCTCGTCTTTATTTAAAAAAAAAGAAAAAAAAGAAAAATCTGAAGACGTTTGAGAGAATATTCTATGGACTGAGGAGATGAAATTTGAACTTTTTGGAAGGTGTTTTTGTTACATCTGATGTAAATTTAACACAGCATTTAAGAAAAAGAACAGCAAACCAACAGTCAAATATGGTGGTGGTAGTGTGGCTTAGATAATTTAGGACCTGGACAACTTGCTGTGATTGAAGAAACCATTCACTGCCCTTTACCAGAAAATCCTCCATCCATTTCCAACACCGCTTATCCTAGTTAGGGTCGCGGGACACTGGAGCCTATCCCAGCTGACTTCGGGCGAAAGGCGGACTACACCCTGAACTGGTCGCCAGTCAGTCGCAGGGCACATATAGACACGGACAACCATTCGCAATCACTTTCACACCGTCATTGAGTGGGAACTGAACCCACGCTGCCTGCACCAAAGTCAGGCGAGTGTACCACTACACCATCAGTGACTCACCAGAAAATCCTGAAGGAGAATATTCGGCCATCAGTTTATGACCTCAACCTTAAGCACACTCGTGTTCTGCAGCAGGACAACAAACCAGAATACACAAGCAAGTCAATTTCTTGCTTTAAAAAAAAAAAAAAAAAAAAAAAAAGTTTTGGAGTGGCCTCGTCCAAGTCCAGACTTGAATCCAATTGAAATGCTGTGGCATGACCTTAAAAAGGCTGTTCATGCTCAATAACCCTCCAGCGTTGCTGAATTAAAACAATTCTGCAAGGAAGAGTGGGCCAAAAAAAGACTCATTGCCAGATATAAAAGAAAACAAAAAACGCTTGATTTCAGTTGTTGGTACTGAGGATGACCCAACCAGTTATTAGGTTTATGAGGGGCATTACTCTTCATTCAGGGCCAGGTAGCTTCGAATAGTTTTTACGCAGTTAATTTGATAGTTGTTAAAAATTGCATTTATATGTTTACTTGGGTCATTGTTATGACATTTACATTTGAGTGATGATCTTAAACATTAAAGTGGGGAAACTATGCAAAAAATAATAATAAAAAATTTGAGAATGGGCAAATACTTTTTCACAGCTCTGTACATCACGGTGGTTCAATGTCTGAAGTTTGGTGCTTTAAAGGCAATTTTTTTCTGCAAATTGAAAACCAAACTGTATGACTCCAGGGCTGTTCTACTTTGGAGGTTACATTTTATAAGTATTGTATAGCTTTCCAATTGTATGAAGTGGGTGGAGTTGGTGGAGAAAGCATGGCTCGATAAAGTACGTGTATCATTACACAGTCCATAATTTACCTCTCAAATGTTCCTTTGAACACAATAAAAAACTAATATTGGAATTCCAAATTCCCCATCACAATAGTTTAAAATACTGCGTTGCTGACATTTAAACTGTACAGTTATTATAACAACAGTACTGATAATGAGCTTTCACTCACCCAAATTGCTTCTAAAACAGCAGTGTCAAGTGAAAGGTTATTCATGCACAATTGTTGTTCTTGTTCTTTCACAGATGAATATAAAAATACATTATGGCCATAATGCAATTAAAAGCAGTAATCTCTGGAGTCTCAGTCATAATTACAGTCCTTATACAGCAACTGGAGAGGACATACTGTAGCAGGAACCCATCTACTGTCATCTCCAGAGGCAATTTACAGCACATCCTGGAAAGGAAGAGACTGCAGTGTGTCAGTGTATAAAGCAGGTGGTTGTTTGCATGAGCGGGATAAATATCATAGACCGTTTAGCCGTCCAAAGCATTCAACTACATTTTGGTAAGGTATTTTATAATTTAGGCTTCTGTTTTGGAGACATCTCAACCCATATGTCTGGCACGACCCAAACCCCTTTATGACCTAAAACAGGTTTGGCCAAACCTTTATGTTCACTGTTGTGCTGCACCTATCTATGTATTTTCTAGGGTTGGATGAATGAGATTCATGATTACTGCCCAGAGACATATCACTCATCACAAACTCACTCCGTGTTTGCCACACTGGAAGGATCCTGTCTCCGACTCGACACTCCCCAGTCTAACATCAACCGCAGGGCCACGTACGACGAGAGAGTCAATGAGTCCACTTTCATAAAAACGCGCTCCTATCAGCTGGAAAAGAGCAAAGTAGGAATACTATTCAAACAATTTGTGCATAAAATAATGAAGGTTAAATGTTTCCCTTTTATGTTGTAGTATCTGAGACTATTTAAAATAATCTAGTGTCTTTTATGATTGAACAGATGTTAGGAGTGTATAGTACTCTATTTCATCCTGGGCCAAAGTAGTTGGGTTGGAAAAAGACGAGCATTACTGTTTTTGGATCCATTGATGCTTGCATTGACTGGTATATATTATGCAAACGTATTTAAGAATGTCTAACACTAAGATACCCTAACCACTTCATGGCTAAATAAAGTGTTTTTGTTTTTTTTGTTTTGTTTTGTTTGTGTTGCTACCCCTTTAAGCACATTATCTAAGATAATTTATCTTCATTGCATGGATGGTATGTTTGTGAAGTGTTTTGAGTAGCTGCTAAATTCTCATGAGAACACATTGATTAAAATACAAATGTTAATGGGATATTTGAATATATAATTCTCTTCATGTGTCTCCCAAAGGTATTCTTGCTGCCATCTGTGTTGGCTCGTAAGCGACTATGGAACCCCAAATATCCGATCTGCATCCAGCTGGCCAGTGACGTAAACTCCCAAGAGGAGGCTGGACAAAGGTCGGAGGAGAGTCAGGATGAGGAGGAGGAGCCAAGAACCACACCCGCTAGTTCATGTCAGGGTTTTGCTGAACCCATCCGTGACCCACCCACAACTCTTTACCTCTTTGGACGCACAGGGAGAGAGAAGGAGGAGTGGTTTCGTTATTTCCTGCTTGCATCCACCGATGCAGATCTAGAAAAGGACCAGGACAAATCAAGGCCTGGCAGATGTGTACCTCGATCGGGTAGGAGAATCATAGATGATGAATTAGTGACAATAAGGCCTCTAGCTAAGGCATCTATGCCAAGAGTATATATGTGCAAATTATGGATTACCTGCGCCAATTCTTAGCATGTCAAAGACAATCCTATTTGTGAGAACGTACAGATCTCACACATAGACACCGGGAAACAACTGTAGTGTTTGTGTTACTTTGCCAGTGCCTCAGTTCTAAGTCACTAAGTCAGAATATTTGAGTTATATTGCACTTTTCAAAGAGACGACTCACAAAGTCTTCTTTAATGAACTGGGAGCTGGTTCAAGGACGACAGAACGTAATGTGGCTGAACCTATTGGATTGAGACAAAAGCTTAATAGCGGTATTCTGAACTAATTGGAGACGGTCTAATGACGATTGTTAAGACAGGTGAAGAGAGAATGGCAATAGTCATGACGTGAGGAGACTAAGGCATAAATGATCATTTCCAGTTCAAAATGAGATATGAATATTTTATTTAGTTGAAAAAAAGCAGGACGGGGTTACAGTTTTAATATGTTAATGGTAAATGGGCTGCACTTATATTACACTTTATGTACACGATCACAGTGCCCAAAGCGCTTTACAAAGCCTCACCCATTCACACACACATTCATACACCAATAGGCAACTGCTGGCGTGCAAAGCACTGCCAGGCCCACTGGGAGCAAATTAGGGTTCAGTGTCTTGCCCAAGGACACTTCAACATGGAGACAGTAGGAGCTGGGATTCGAACCAGCTGCCCTTCAGTCACTGGACGACCTGCTCTACCTACTGAGCCACAGTAGCATATCCTGATTAAATATGACCCCAAGGTTTCTTACACTGGTAAGCACATTTTTAGAAATCTTTAGGAGTCAAGCTATCGGGGTAACAATTAATACCGTACTGCACTCAACCCAAGCGAGTTGTGAGCCATCTAGCCATTAATTGCAGTCAAGTAATCATTCAGTACACTTAGTTTATCTGTAGTATCAGGATTTAAAGAAAAAGAAAATAGAAGATCAGCTGCAAACAAGTAGTAGGCAATACATTTAATTTGCTGATGACAGCTCCTAAGAGGAAGTATGTATAGAGCAAAAAAACAAAACAAAACAAAAGAATGGGCCCTAAGCTTGACCCTTGTGGAACACCGCAACAAAGGGAGACAGACAACCACAGAAAAAGTGATTTGATAGAACCAGTTAAGGGCCGTCCCCGAGATGGCAATTGCCTAACTCTATCAATGAAGATAAGATGGTCAGTGGTTTAAATTATATTACTCCCTTTTTAGTTGTTGTCTTTTAAGTGCATGTTGGCCCTATTAGGACTATAAGCACTAGTAAAGCTCATGATTTTAATAACATAAATAAATATTATTAATAATCACAATAATGCCCTGCGACTGACTGGCGACCAGTTCAGGGTGTAGTCCGCCTTTCGCCCGAAGTCAGCTGGGATAGGCTCCAACACCCCGCGACCCTGACCAGGATAAGTGGTGTTGAAAATGGATGGATGGATAACAATAATGTTAATGATAACAATAGTAGTGCATTTTTTTATTATTATAAAAACGTACTTCATATATTTGATCCTGGATTGAGTTTAGTGTGAATTCAATGTACCGTAGTCTGATTCATAATAAAGATTTGTACTGACAGTCAAACACATTTAACACAGTGGAATAACACATTTTACATGACAGTAATGAAGTCTAGAATCAGTGGGCCATGCAGATATATTTCCCATATCTTCTTCCAACTGAATGTCCTAGTGTCTTTTGACACCAGTCAGATAAAATGCTAAGGTGATGTTTGGTCTTGTGTGATTGAATTTCATTAGCAATGGGCAAATAAGTATTTTAGGTTGGGGAAAAAACAACATTTTCCTTTGTGTTTATTCCATCTTGGTCCGTGTTTGAGCGCATACTTGGCATAAGGCCTAAACACCTTTACTTCACTTCACATGCCACAAACCGTTATTTTTGCTAACTACATAAAATATTTCCCTCCAGGTGACCCAGTACTGTCGCAGGCTATCAGCAGCCACAGCGATATCCCATGCAGCAGAGGCTCCAGCAGAGTGGGCAGCAGTGAAGATGATGCCCCCTCCACGCCTGCAGTTGCTCTCAGTCAGCCCTCCTCCAGCAGCACCACCACCAGGGGCCTTTTACTGCTTGACTACGCCGGGTACATGTCTCGTCTTCTGGCTACAGAAGACTTGCTCCCGCTCTCCAGCCCTGGAGTTGGCAGCACAGAGACAAGCCCCAAACTTAAAGGAAACGTAAGTCATGCTGAAGCTGAAGTGCGGCACTCATACTGGTAGGGAGACTTCAGGAGTAGATATTCTGCACTGAATCATCCCTGACTCATTTCTCACTTCCACAGTGTACCTGTGATCTGGTGGAGTACACTGGGAGGAGTCCATCTGTATGGCTCAACGCTCTGATTGGTCGAATCTTTTGGGACTTCTTGAGAGAGAAGCACTGGGCTGACATGGTTTCCCACAAGATCCAGAAGAAGCTCAGCAAAATCAGGGTATTCAGTGTCGAATTCATGTACTGTGGTGGAAAAAATTAAGCTTTCTGCCTTCTATTATTATACTATTAACAGAGGATAATGTTGCATTAGGTATCATAAATGCACTGTACATACAGTATTTCTATTTCCTTCAAACCTGATGTTTATGTTTCATCTCATTTTACAGCTGCCTTACTTTATGAATGAACTGACCCTAACTGAGCTGGATATGGGCTGTTCTATCCCGCAAATCATATCTACTTCCCAGCCAGAGGTTAACCACAGAGGTGAGACTAGACACTGCTGTAAAATCACACACACATACACTCATACATTTAAGTGCCACATAGGCCAAAATAATATTTAACTCTCACACGCACAAAACAAAACGTCTCACACACACACCAAAAAAAAACTGTCATGCATTACATAAAAGGTCTTGTGTATCAAATGTTTTTGGTGAGTGAGTTTTTATTTTATTTTAGAGTATTATGGCATGTGAAGTTTTTTAGTTGTGCAAGAGATTTTCATGGTGTGTGCATGTGTGTGTTCATTTTCAGTGTGCGTGGTTTTTGCTGTATGTGAGAGTTTTTTCTGTGGGTGAGGGGTTTTGTGTTTGCGAGAGAGATTCTTTGGTGAGTGTGAGGTTTTTTGTTTTGTGTTGGAGGTTTTTCAGTGAGTGTGAGGTTTTTTGGGTGAATGTGAGAGCGTTTTTGCTGCGTGCGATTTTGTCGTGTGAGAGGTTTTTGGTCAGTCTTTTTGGAGTGAGAGAGATGTTTTCCGTATGAGTCTTTGTGAGAGAGGTTTTTTGGTGAAAGAGAGTTTTTTTGTCGTGTGTAAGGGTTTTTTGTTGTGTGTTTTTTTTTTGACAAGATTAAGATTTTATGCCACATGAGAGGTTTATTTTTTTTGCTACTGAGAGTGTTTGGGTGTGTGTGAGGTTTTACTTTTTGAATGAGAGATTATTGGTCTGTGTGTGTGTGTGTGTCTGCATGTGTGTGAGTTTTTTGGTGAGTATGAGAGTTTTGGGTATGTGTATGTGAGAGGTTGCCTCAGACATACACATTACTGACGCACATGCAACAAGCAGCTCGCGCCCGTGCGTTTGTGCTTGAATGACGACATAACAACAGATCAAGCATTGTAATCCTGTTGTAAATCTCACAGCCTCATGTGAGCTGCACACATTTCGATCATATTAGCTTGTGTGCGCCTGTTTTTAAATCAGTCAGTCTGGCACCCGACACTGATGAGGAGATGTGTAAGTGTCTGACCTTGTGATTTTGCCTGTAACACAGCCGCCCTCCTATAAATTCAGTCTGTCCCTTTTTCTCAATCCAGATATGTCATTCCCACAGTCTAATTCCTTGTAATCTATCATGAATATTCAAAGCTCTATAATCACAATGAAAGCTGTTTAGTCTGCCCACTGTGAGTGTGCGCCCAGATTAGGTATAAGGGATATTTGTCTTATTCAGAGGGCTCTGGCGATGACCCTTCTGCGCTTCCCACTTGCAGGCCTGTGGGTGGAGCTGCAGCTGGCCTACTATGGCACCCTGCAGATGACCCTGCAGACCAAATTCAACCTGTCGAAGTTGGGTAAAGAGGGCGGCCAGGACACAGATTGGTTGACTGAAACTGGAAATACACGGTTAGTAACTACATTTTTATGGGCAAAGCTGATGTGCGTGCATGCATGCATGTCCATTCATCCAAAACAGGGGTGGACAAACTTGTGCTCAAGGGCTACATTAAATTTTTAAAACAGAAAGATGGGCCAGGTCACTCTTTTATATATATATATATATATATATATATATATATATATATATACATTTTTTTTTTTGATCCCTTGTTTTTCATGGTTAATGGGGACCGCAACCCCCCGCGAAAGGTGAAAAACCACGAAGTAGGATTCCCCCCCCCTAGGAATTTTCGGGTATGTGTATGTGGGTAACAGAATGTTTAAAATATGTAAACACTATCTATACTTTACATATTTGAGACATAGATTACAACAGTACACGTATTTACTTAAATCTTGAATTATAAAACCTTATACAGTAATTAACATTCATCAACATTGCCTTCTGAGAGAGGCGAAGAGGCTTGCGTTGGTGGCGGAGGAGAGGCTCTCACTTCACTCGTAGAGGCATTAGGTTTACTCAGAGACTCTTCTGCTGGAGGCGCTGATGGTGTAGCTGGGGTTTTACCTTGGAGAAAAACATGGTGATGGGTAGTTGTTGTCTTAGTTTTTTTCTTTTGCTTCAAAACTCCCCTGTCTCTTATTACGCGGAGTTACCACACGTTTCGCTTCCTTAATGAAGCAGTTTTGCGGATGTTTGCTTCCTCTTTCTTGATGTACCGCACTGTAGATTCATTTACGCCATAATGGCGTGCCACAGATGCAGAACTTCTGCCCTCTTTGATCATATCTAAAAGTTTCACTTTTTCGCTGATGGTCATCATCTTCTTCTTCCTCTTGGGCGCCCCGGAGGAAGCTTTCGCAGGGGCACGGCGCTTAGGCCGCATTGTAAGGGCTTAACTAATCAAAAAAGTTATCACGAACACAACACTAAGATAGAGTATGCGAGATAGTCAACAGCGTGGACGGGGCTGGCGAGACACAACAAGGGAAGATGCTGGGTGAGGCTGCGGTGAGGCTGAAGCCAATCAGCTCATGGGATAAATCCACTCGTGCTCTCATTGGTCGATGTCGCGCCGGGAACCAGTCACGCGCCTTGTATGAGTGCCCGTGGCATGTACAGTACAGTACAGGCATGTACAAAGCCTCTGAGTCAACTCATCTCTTTTGTTTGGCATGCAGGGAAACCTTCTCTTTCGTGCATCAACATGAAACACTTTCTTTCTGCAATATGGCTGCTGATATGGCTGTATTTTTTCATTTTTATTTTTTGATGAATTTTTCTTTTTTTTGATGAATATTTTGGAAAAACCCGCGAAGCACTGAACCCGCAAAACGTGAAGCGCGAAGTGGCGGGGGAACACTGTACTTTATATTAAGTGCTTTAATAATAAAATTATAACATTCCATTCTCATGCTTCCATTTTCCATCCATTCATTTTCTATATGGTTTATCCACACATCCTGGACTGGTTCCCATTCAATCACAGGGCACATTTGGACAAACAAGCATTCACACTCACATTCACAACTATGGACAATTTTAGTCTTAGAGTCAATTAAACTAAGAAGCATGTTTTTGGAACGTAGGAGGAAGCCGGATTATCTGGGAAAAAAAACACGCAAGCACTGCCCTGTTTTATTATTTATAATTAATTTAATCGTAATTATGTGACCAATTGTTATATAAAATCATGAAAACATTGAAATATACATGTAGAAAGGTTAATTTTACCAGTATGTTTTATTATTTAGAATGAACCACCTAACCAGTTAATGAGATATATGGATTGAAAAAACTGTATTAAAATCTATCCATCCATCCATTTTCTGAGCCGCTTATCCTCACAAGGGTCGCAGGAGTGCTGGAGCCTATCGCAGCGAACTGCAGGCAGGAGGTGGGGTACACCCTGAACTGGTTGCCAGCCAATCGCAGGGCACACATAAACAAACAACCATTCACACCCACATTCACTCCTATGGGCAATTTAGAGTCTTCAATCAACGTACCATGCATGTTTTTGGGATGTGGGAGGGAACCGGAGTGCCCAGAGAAAACCCACGCAGGCACGGGGAGAACATGCAAACTCCACACACCCCTAAACTGTACACTGCACTGATTAGCACAAGCCCACTGTCACAGAAGCTCACTTGTGGATTAAAAGTCCAGCCAGCATTCGACATCCTCCGCAGTCACCAAGCCTTTTTAAGTCCCTCCCTGCAAACCAGACACTTCCACTTGTCTTGGTAAGCACTCCTGTCAAACAGGCAGTTTATATTTAGACCATAGTTAGCATGATTGAACCTTTTGTGTTTGTTTTTTTTACAAAGAAAAAGAATCACCTTTTATTGTCATGAACATGCATGCATGCATGCGCACGAAATTTGTTCTCTGCATTTAACCCATCAGAGAAAACACAGAAGTGCCCGGAGAGCATTTTCAGTGTCTTGCTCAAGGACACCACAGCCATGAGTCCGGGGGATGTTGGCAGATGGTCCAGTCGGGGTATTGAACCTAGGTCCCCCATGGTGGCAGACGATGATGATAAATGTCTTATGTGTTTTAAATTGTCTTTCTAGCTGCAGACCCATTCTAAGTGTGCTAGCAGACAGTGATGAGGAGTCCTCCAGTGCTGCTTCATCTGATGACGAAGAGGTTCTCCTGGCTGAGCCTCAGGGCCCCTCTGGGGAAAAGGGCCTTTCGTCAGCAACCGATGGGTAAATGCAAATATTATTTCACCAGAGATAGAGCACAACTGGAACATAACCTCTACCTCTGTATCCAATTCCGTGTGGCAGCAGCTTTAATCCAGACTCTTGTGCCTCATTTTGAGGGGAACATCAACATCCTAAATCTGACCACACAAATACTTTCCTCTCACTCTTTAATCGTGTTTTACAGGACCGGGGGCGGAAGGACTGGAAGGAAGATTTTGAGATTTGTGGACTAAAATCGCAAAATCCAGATATTTCCAGAAGGCGACAGAGAACGAGTTCATAAAGAAGAAGTTTGAGGAGATGTCAAATACCCCCCTACTGCTCACAGTGGAGGTTCAAGAGCTGTCAGGGTCCCTGGTCGTCAACATCCCACCGCCCCCTACTGACAGGATATGGTGAGAATCACATTACGTGCAGCTGGTAATGAAGTTAATGGTGCCAGGAAGAGGACAACGCAAGTGACAATTAACTTTGTTTTGAACCTGAGTGACGAGACAAAAGTTTTATTCAGACTAAGCAATAGCCACTTTACATAATTATTACCTGTAATCAACAATCCATTCTTTTTTGTATTTTATTTAATTATATATATATATGGGGAATATAATATTTTATATATATGTGTGTGTATATATATACGTGTATCTATGTGTGTTTTGTGTATATGTATATATATATACTATATATGCGTGGGTTTTCTCCGGGCACTCCGGTTTCCTCCCACATTCCAAAAAGATGCATTAATTGGAGACTCTAAATTGCCCGTAGGTGTGACTGTCTGTGCGACTGGTTGTTTGTTTGTATGTGCCCTGCGATTGGCTGGCAACCAGTTAAGGGTGTACCCCGCCTCCTGCCCGATGACAGCTGGGATAGGCTCCAGCACGCCCGCGACCCGAGTGAGGAGAAGCGGCTCAGAAAATGGATGGATGGAGATATATATATATATATATATATATATATATATATATATATATATATATATATATATATATATATATATATATGAATTTTACCGACTCTATGCAAAGACGGTTTCGAGTTTCATGCTAGAAACTATTTTAAAAAAACTTTTATTTCAATAACAAAATAGCACAGAACAGTGCACTACATATATATATATATATATATATATATATATATATATATATATATATATATATATATATACAACAACAAAATAGCACTGTGCTATTTTGTTGTTGTTTTTGTTGTTGTTGTTTTTTCCCCCATATATATATATATATATATATATATATATATATATATGGGGAAAAAAAGGATTTCTGGTATTTTATTACTTGTTTTGTGTTCATCCACCAAAATATGTTGTTTCAATGAAAAACAAAAACGGACCACATTTCGTCAAGCATGAAAAATGGCAATGAAAAGAATGTATCACTTGAAAGGCGCTATATAAATTTGTGTTATCTTTGTTTCTAATAATATTTTGTTTATTCTTAACATCACAAACAGCTCTCTGTATGATGCAGTGGATTCCTCATTCCTTATCTTTGTAAATACAGAATTTGTAATACCGCTTATGTACTGTATGTATGTATGTGAGTATTTGAAAATGTAGCTTGATTGAACACGTTTTCACTTGCTTCATTACTACCCCTGCAGGTACAGTTTCTGCAAACCACCCAAACTGGATCTGCGTGTACGCCCCAAATTAGGCGAGAGGGAGGTGACATTATGTCACGTGACTGAATGGATTGAAAAGAAACTACAGAATGAGTTCCAGGTAAGGAAGAACAACCTGCCCAAATGCATGCTTTACATTCTTTTTAGCCACGCTGTCTTTCTCTCTTTAGAAAGTGTTCGTGCTGCCAAACATGGATGACATCTACTTACCCATGATGCACTCCGGTGTGGATAGCCCCCGTGCATCGGAGCATCTGTCCTCTCAGTCCCAGAGCTCCACCACTGAGTCCATAGAGCGCATCCCACAAGAGGTCACTTCAACAGAGTCTAACTATAGTACTGCACTGGTTAAATAATAAGTGGGAGGAGTCTTTGTGACAACATATTCACCAAATGCCATTCTCCAAACTGAAGGTGGGATCAGAAAATGCACTTATGAAGGAGTCAATTTGCTATACTGGCCTGTAGACTCCTTTTGTTCCCAAGCAGTCACCAGTCTGAACCAAATGTTTGTAAGAAGAACTGCGCTGTAAGTGTTCACCTGACAAGTCAGAGTTGTGATGATTTTCATCATTTATTTTATGAGGGACAATTTGTGTTGCTATATTCTTCATCATGGGTCACGAACGTGGTGCACGCGGGCACCAGGTAGTCCCCAAGGATCATTTGACTAGCCCGCAGGCCTATTCTAAAAATAGCCTACCAGTGATGGAACACTGTGATTTCCTAGGAATGTTGTACAAGTTCACATGGAAACACTTGCAGAGACTTGGAGAAATAAAGTGTTACATGTTGATATTTTTCACGTTTCCTGTACCTTAAATCATTCTTGATAATTGTGAGGAATCATTAACATCATCACTGTCTTGATGTAGATGAATATCATTAGCTATTAATAATAACAAATCATTCAATGTAATTCAAGCAAATTTGTTATTTCAGAAGTGTGTATCAAACTGGTAACCCTTCACATCAATTAATACACAAAAAGCAGCTCTCAGTTTCCAAAAGGTTGGTGACCCCTGATTTTTATTATGCAAAGAAAAAAATTTAAAGCGATACGTTGAGAAAATTTTTTTACATCCCTATGAAATTATTTGCTGCTTTGATATTGTCTGATGCTGATAATTAAACAAAATAAAAAAAAAGAAAGGAAAACTCTTGATTTCATTCATTTTTTTTTCAAGAAAATACTTCTATTGTCAGATATTTCAGATTAAAAATTCCATCGGAGCATCCATTTTCTTGTTCTGCTCCTGTTCATATTCACAAGGGGCTGGAGCCTATCTAATTTAATGAGGCGAAAGGCAGGCTACACCCTGTCCCTGTCGCCAGTCAACCACAGGGCACAGTCAGTCACGTAATCAAAAGTGATCAAAATAAACGCCATGCCCTTGCTGTCCAATAAAAAAAAAAAAAAAAAAAAAAGGATTTCTGGTATTTTATTACTTGTTTTGTGTTCATCCACCAAAATATGTTGTTTCAATGAAAAACAAAAACGGACCACATTTAGTCAAGCATGAAAAATGTCAATGAAAAGAATGTATCACTAAATTTGGTCTGATTTGCTTTTTATCTGAATAATTTTTTGGTGGGAGGGCAGTAAAAATCTGGGGATAGGGTGCACTTTTTTTTTTTCATTTCATTAAACAGCAGCAGTGTAATTAATTTGTATTGCTTTTGAGTGAGTCACTAAATGAACTGAACTGAACTGAAAATCATCTCCAACAATACAAGCATAAAAAAATCTCAATTAAAATCATGCATTTTTGTAGATGATTTTTCATTCGCTTTTTGCATTTAAAATAAAAACAGTGTTATATTTTGAAGAATTTTTCACTGTCCGTTTAACCTGTCAGAGCTGAAAGAAACTCTTGAGAAAAGGGCAGGTAAAACACAGAGAAGGAATGTTGTCACATCTTTTAGGGATCGGACCAAATCAACAGGTAGAACAGTAGACTGATTTAGTCCGTACACTGGGACAAGAGTGAAAATTTTCCATTAAGAAAAGCCATCAGTCCTGGCCTTTGTTCTTCTTTAAACAGATGATGATAATGATGAAACATAACTGCGATGTCAGTCACCAGTAGGCCAAGCCCAACTATAGCCACATCATCCTGTACACCTACTCTGTACAACCTAATGAGAGCCACTAAACACTGTACAAATTGTAAATTATTTTATTCTTGTTGCGGCCGGTGACAACGACCAATTAAATTGAATGCATACTTAGGTCAAATCTTTTGGCTTTAAGTTTGTTTCGGAAAAAAAGCTGAGAAAACAAGAACTGCAAGTTCAATGGAAGTTTTTAACATTTCACCAAAATCTTTCAGGAAGTTTTATACGATAGGAGGCCAAGGATTGGAACAAGGCCATGGTCAAAGTCCCGCCCCAAAAAACAACCACAACAACAAAAGTTGATTGCCTTGCTATTGTGCTAAGTGAATTGCAGCAAGCAAAGGAAATAAATTAGTTTACAAATAACTCACTCATTTAGCAGCCTGAAAAAGATAGTTTGTAAAAGGTAGCTAGTAATCTTTGAGCTTTCCAAAAAATTAATGAGCCCAGCATTTGAGCCAAGGCACCCATTTTACATTAGAAAAATATGACGGCACAACCAAATAAAAATGTCACAAAAAGTAAGATGAAAAAAATATATATATTTTTTTTGGAATGAAAGAATAATAATTCATTGGTGGCCTGTTGTTTTAGAATCTAAAGGCACAGAATATCTAAACTTTAGATATTGCGGGCATAGCAGATCATTGGTAAAATCCAAGAAAAAAAGAGTTTGGAAAATCTGAAGAGGCCACAGTGTCACCCAGCAGGTTGCAACAGAGATACAGTGAGACTGGAAGAGTCACAGAAAGGCATAGACGTGCACGTCCTTGGAAATGTATTGATCGATGCATGGATCAAGCATCTGTTGTGAATTTTGCCATTCAGCTCAGAGGTCAAATTAAGTCCACCTGGAAAGATTTTTGTACATCATAGGTTCATCCTGAAATTTCACACACAAACCCAAAATCCCAATTGTTTTGGTGAGTGGTGTATCTCAGGTTTGTATTTGTCAATAACAAAGAGTTTGAGTTTTATTACACACACTTGTACATACTGTACAATACACTCCCACTTGGAAAAAAAACATACATAAATTAAATAAAAACTTCAGTCGCTTTGAGTATTGGGCAATTCTTCTGCACATCCATGCAACAGTCCACTTTTTTTCACATTGTGATATTTTAACAATTGAATAAAAATTCGAATAATTTATCAAATCTATTGACAAACCTCAGCCATGTGCAGCTAGTAAATCTGTAAAGGTGTACAATTTGGTGCTGATCCAATTTAGGATTGGTTGGCTTTAAAGGAGGTTTGCATGTTTTCTTATCACAACTAGAATATAAATGTGTACGACCGTATCACATAGTTTTGAATGACGCCAGTCGTTGTTTATTTCTTTCTTAAGTGTTGTTTCTCCTGATACACACATTAAACCTTATCTTTACAAGTTAGAAGACTGTTGCAATTTAGTCTGTCAGTAATAAATGGACTTTATAGATAATCTGTTTACATTACTTAGCACACATGCGCAAGGACTGAAGTTGAAAGTTTGAAAATCGGAGAAGTAATCTGACCAGAGGGCCTTCTTCCCATCAGTATCACGTTTTTGGTAAACCATTTACCCGTTATTTCCTTGTCTTTGTCTGTGTATACAATCAATCCTTTCTTGGCTGCTCACAGCTCCTTCCCAGTGTAAACAGAAACGTAACAAAAATACCTATTGTGTCCAGAAAACATGACGTAAATCATTGTGTTTCTCAATTTGTTCGCATATTTTTTGTGAAACTAATAATGCAGTTTGAGCAACATAATCGCCTTTCTGGTAAGTTTTAAAACAGTGCAATAGTTTTATTACATTTCTGGTGGCAATAAATGCATCAGCTCAGTTAGATAACCTCTAAAACTGCTCCTAACTGATTGAAAGCAGGGAAAGCCCTGGGCAACAGTTGCGTGCTGCGAATTGCGATGCGGGAACTGTCAAAGGTCATTTCAGTGTTTGCTCTCGTGTGGTTTGGTATTGCATCAGGTTAAAAACTTTGAACAGCCGTCATCTTTCTGAGCTCCATTCATCCATCTTCTATTCCGCTTTCTCTCATGGACAATTTTGAGTCTTCAATTAATCTAAGGTGCATGTTTTTAGAATGTGGGAGGAAGCACTGGGTGATGATGCAAACACCACACAGGAAGGCCAGAGCTAAGACTCAAACCCTGACCCTCAGAACTGGGAGGAAGACGTGCTAACCACGATACAACGTGCTGTGCTTTCCTTTGTTTATGCCATTTCTCAATTATTGAGATTGTTCTTAATGTATTTTGTGGCCTTGTGGTTACCATTAGGGCCCGACCGATATGGATTTTATTTTTTTTTATATTTGGAAGACTAAAACTCCGATAACTGATTAATTGGCGATTCATTTGAAAAAAAATTATGAATAAAATAACTTATTTTTTAGTCTGTTAACGCTGACAACAATAAATATATCAATTACAGGCAGAATGCTTAACAATACTTTTAATTTGTTTAACTTTACAGCAGATATCAAAATTGGCAAAAACCAGCCAATTGTTTGTTTTTTTTTCTATTTTTTGCTGATTTTTGTTTGTTTGTTTGAATGTCATTATCTTTGTCGTATGTTGTAATGTGTTAAAAAAAAAATCAGCAAATTTTTGCCGATTTGAAAGGGGCTGATATTGGCCGATTAATCGATCAGGCCCTAGTTACCATGTCTGCCTCACAGTTCTGAGGTGTTGGAACATGTTCTTTTCTATAGGTACTTTGGCTTCCTCCCACATTCAAAGAAAATGCTGTTATGTTAATTGAGCATTCTAATTGGATCATGAGGTGTGAATGTTTTTGTCGACACGTGCCTTGCCATTGGCAAGGCACGTGTTTTTAGGTTTTTCGAGCCTCTCACCCATAAGCAGCCGAGCTGGGATAGGCTCCAGCTCATCGCATTCCATTCAGTTCATTCTTCAGAGCCATTGAAGTACAATAATCAGCCGTTTCTGAAAAGAAGTGAAGGTTCTCAGTGGAGTCGGAGCCTATCCGAGCTGAGGTTGGACAAAAGGGAAGATAAACCCTGAACTAAGAGAATTCCCAGCATTTACTGTACATGAAGTCCTCGATTTACGAACGAGTTCCGTTCCTATGCTCGCGACGTAACACGAATTTCCGCGTAAGTCGGATTTCACCGTTAAAGTCGAAATTTACGGCGAAATACTGCTGTTACGGGTATTGTCCCACGTGATTGTGACAGCAAGCTCAGCGTGTGTGTGCGTGTGCGTCGATGTGTGAGTGAGACAGGACTGGAGTGCGCGCCGGTGCGAGTGTTTACAGTAGCAAGTGTAGTGACGGTGACCGGGGAAGAGTAGCGACGTTGACGTTGAATGTGCAACGGTGCTTCTTGCCTTTATTGTTGCCGCCACCCACCTCGGCTGTGCAACGAGAGAAGGGAGTTAACCCCTGCGTCTCCCGACCACGGTCAGGTGACCGGAGCAGGAAAGGTTAACACTTCGTATAAAGAAACTAAAATACATTAAAATAAAAAAATAAGATGCTGTACTTACCATTACTGCTGAGAGTGTGAAAAAAAGAGGAAAGGAGGACGAAAAAGGCAAAGATACTCCCGGCGCACAAACGCAGACAAGCACTATGAACTAGCTAAGCAGAAACACGATGGTGCTAGGACAAAATGGCAGACGAGGCACGGGACGTCGTAAAGTCGAAACGTCGTAGGTCCAGTACGTCGTAACTCGAGGACTTCCTGTATATGAGAATAGACTCTCCTCCCAAACAGACTTGGCACCTTTGTGACCACGTCTATCACTCATAATCAAGTTAAGGTGGTGAACACATTTATTTGTTTTACTATTGTTATCTGTATGACAGTTCAAAACTGTTAAAAAGTTGTCCAGTTCCTGAAGTAACAAGCAGCCCCAGACCATCATAGTACTGTCACCAGTGTTTGACTGTAGGCATTATGTTTTTTGTTTTGTTTTGTAAGATACTTTATTTTTATTTATTTATGTGAGATATGTGAGAAGAACCTTTGTGTTCTTTTTTGTCAGCAATGGTTTTTGCTTTAGAACCCTCACTTGGATGCCATTTTTTTAATCCAGTATCTTTCTTACGGTCGAATGGCTAGAGAGGTTTGTAGTTCTTTGGATGTCAGTCTGGTAGCTTTTGTGACCTGGGTGAGTCTTCGTTGCACTCTTGGAGTATTCTTGGTTGGCCGAGAACTCCTGAGAAGGTTCACCACTGTTCCCGGTTTTCTCCATTTGTGGATAAGGGCTCCGACCATTGTCCGCTGTAGTCCCAAAGCCTTGGAAAAGACTTACCTTATCCAAACACTTAGCTTTCATTTTCTTACTCATTTGTTCTTGAATTTCTTTGTATCGTGCATGGTGCATTTCTTATTTTACAATTTTGGAGCCGACTTCATTCACTTTGTCGGACAGGTACCGTTAAATTGTTTTTCTTCAACTAATCTGGTAGTAATTAGGCATGGGGAGGGCCAGTGAAATTGGACTTAGCTGACAGTTCCAAATGTTAAAATGTTGAAGCAGTTTTATAAAGTACTGTTAATAGAGGTTTTATGGTCTTAATTGTATGACCCTGGAACAGATTATTGATTTCTATTTTTCAAAATCTGAATTAGATAAACCAGGGTCTAACCTACTCCATATTACCTAGATTTAAGGATCCACTAAACTCCCCTCAGTGTTCAGTAGGTTATTCAATAGTCCGCACCATGAACTAAATGCTAACTTTCACTTTCAGTATGACAATAGAACAATTGGAATGCTCTCGTTAACCAGACAAACAAAAAACAACATTCCATTCAGTTCATTCATCATTGCCTATAAAGTACAATTAGCAGCCATAATTGTGAAGAGGTGTGTTGTCACCAAGCCAGAGGACCATTCATGATCTTTAATAAGCTTATGTGTGTGTTTCAATGATTCAACGTTCAACTCGAGAAGTTTTCCGAAAAAGATTGCATTGTCTTGAGCTTTAGCCATTAAACAGATGCACTCTTACCTACAAGGCCAAAAATGACAATTGTTCTAAAATATATAATGTCGTTCTTAGTTCTTCCATCATAAGGATAATGTACTGTAAGATATATTAACGAATATACATTTCAACTAGATGCTTATTATTTTTAACCGAAAAAATAACAATAGTTGTCTTTGTTCTTTGGATTTAAATACATAATAATAAAATTTTGATATACAGTAATGCCTCGGGGGTTCCAGACCACCCCCACAATAGGTGAAATGCGTGAAGTAGCAAGCACATTTTTAAAATGATTTATACATATTTTAAAGCTGTACGAAACTCCCCAGACTCTTATTATTCTTCCCCACACTCCTTATAACCTCTACCATTGTCTTATAAATACTTTCTATATTCTCTAATACTCTTAAACATAGAGTAATACACTGTACTGCTGTGCACTATGTACATTTTATTCCTTGTAATATGTTGTTTAAATTATTATTATTTTTTTAAACAATTTCAATGTTTTAGGCTAGGGAACATTTATTTTACCACCCAAAAATTATAGCATACACTTAAAATCCCGCGATATGGCAAATCCTGTGTAATATGATTATGGGAAAAAAAATCTGGAATGCACTGAATACCCAATAGGTGAACTGCGATACAGCGAGGGAACACTGTACAGAACATGGAGGGCCATATATTTGGTAACTGGGCCTTGAATAGGGACTTACCCGACTAAATCCACCTCTTACAGTTCATCTCCGTCGCTTAGCTACATTTCTCAGATCAGAAGTGAAATTCTCAAAACTACTCCTTCAATCATCATTTTGTGACTTGTACACACACGAAAAAAAGCAGTTAATCCGTTCAAATGATTATGTACAATTCTCTGCTGTCTTCTATATTATCAATTGCTTCTGTCATCCATCCATCCATTTTCTGTACCGCTTATCCTCAATAGGGTCACGGGCGTGCTGGAACCTATCCCAGCTATCTTCGGGCGAGAGGCGGTGTACACCCTGAACTGGTTGCCAGCTAATCGCAGGGCACAAAAGGAGAGGAGTCGGAGCCTATCCGAGCTGAGGTTGGACAAAAGGTAAGATAAACCCTGAACTACGAGAATTCCCAGCATTTACTGTATATGAGAAGAGACTCTCTTCCCAAACAGCCTTGGCACCTTTGTGACCACGTCTATCACTCATCATCAAGTTGAGGTGGAGAACACATTTATTTGTTTTACTATTGTTATCTGTATGACAGTTCAAAACTCTTAAAAAGTTGTCCAGTTCCTGAAGTAATAAGCAGCCCCAGACCATCATAGTACTGCCGCCAGTGTTTGACTGAAGGCATGATGTGTTTTGTTTTGTTTTGTCAGATAGTTTATTTTTATTTTTTTTTATTTTTTAATGCTAGATGTAACTGATGTAAACTTTTGTCTCGTCATTCCAAAGAATATCCCTCTAAAAGTCTTGTGGATCATCAGGATGTTTTCGGCAAATGTGAGAAGAACCTTTGTGTTCTTTTTTGTCAGCAATGGTTTTTACCTTAGAAACCTCCCTTGGATGCCTTTTTTTAAAATTCAGTATCTTTCTTATGGTCTAATGGCTAGAGAGGTTTGTAGTTCTTTGGATGTCAGTCTGGTAGCTTTTGTGACCTGGATGACTTACCTTTTCTAAACACTTAGCTTAATTTGTTCTTGAATTTGAATAAAGACAATGCCAACTTTCACTTTCAGTGTGACAATAGAACAATTGGAATGCTCTTGTTAAACAGACAAATAAAAAGCAACATTCGTTTCAGTTCATTCATCATTGCCTATAAAGTACAATTAGCAGCCATAATTGTGAAGAGGTGTGTTGTCACCAAGCCAGAGTGCCATTCATGATCTTTAATAAGCTCATGTGTGTGTTTCAATGATTCAACGTTCAACTCGAGAAGTTTCCCGAAAAATATTTCATTGTCTTGAGCTTTAGCCATTAAACAGATGCACTCTTACCTACAAGGCCAAAAATGACAATTGTTCTAAAATATGTAATGTCGTTCTTAGTTCTTCCGTCAAAGGATAATATACTGTAAGATATATTAACGAATATACATTTCAACGAGATGTTTATTATTTTTAACCGAAAAAATAACAATAGTTGTCTTTGTTCTTTGGATTTAAATGCAAACTAATAAAATTTTGATATACAGTAATGCCTCGTTTATCCCGGGGCTTAGGTTCCAGACCACCCCCACAATCGGTGAAATGCGTGGAGTAGCAAGCACATTTTTTTGATAATTTTTAACATATTTTAAAGCTGTACAAAACTCCCCAGACTCTTATTATTCTTTCCCACACTCATTTTAACCTCTACCATTGTCTTGTAAATATTTTCTATATTCTCTAGAACTCTTAAACTTAGAGTAATACACTGTACTGTGCACTATGTACATTTTATTCCTTGTAATATGTTATTTAAATGATTTTTTTTAACACTTTCAATATTTTAGGCGAGGGACCATTTATTTTACCACCCGAAAAATTATGGCATACACTTAAAATCTCACGATATGGCAAATTCTGTGTAATATGATTATGGGGAAAAAAATCTGGAATGCACTGCACGGTGGCCGACAGGTAAGAGCGTTTGCCTCACAGTTCTGAGGACTGGGGTTCAATCCCCGGCCCCGCCTGTGTGGAGTTTGCATGTTCTCCCCGTGCCTGCGTGGGTTTTCTCCGGGCACTTCGCTTTCATCCCACATCCCAAAAACATGCTTGGCAGGTTGATTGAAGACTCTAAATTGCCCGTAGGTGTGGATGTGAGTGTGAATGGTTCTTTGTTTGTATGTGCCCTGCGATTGGCTGGCAACCAGTTTAGGGTGTACCCACCTCCTGCCCGATAATAGCTGGGATAGGCTCCAGTGAGGAGAAGCGGCTCAGAAAATGGATGGATGGATGGAATGCACTGAATACACAATAGGTGAACTGCGATACAGCGAGGTAATACTGTACAGAACATGGAGGGCCATATATTTGGTAACTGGGCCTTGAATGGGGACTTACCCGACTAAATCCACCTCTTACAATTCATCTCCGTCGCTTTGCTACATTTCTCAGATCAGAAGTGAAATTCACAAAAATACTCCTTCAATCATAATTTTGTGACTTATACACTCACGAAAAAAGCAAATGATTATGTACAATTCTCTGCTGTTTTCTATATTATCAATTGCTTCTGTCATCCATCCAACCCTTTTACCGCTTATCCTCACTAGAGTCGCGGGCGTGCTGGAGCCTAGCCCAGCTATCTTCGGGAGAGAGATGGGGTACACCCTCATCTGGTCGCCAGCTAATCGCGGGCACATATAAACAAACAACCATTCACACCTATGGGCAATTTAGAGTCTTCAATCGAACTTACACGCATGTTTTTGGAATGTGGTAGGAAATCGGAGTTCCTGGAGAAAACCCACGCAGGCATGGAGAGAACATGCAAACTCCACACAGGCGGGGATGGGGATTGAACCCCAGTCCTCAGAACTGTGAGGCAGATGCGAGAGCTAGTCGGCCACCCTGCCGCCTGCTTCTGTCATGTTGATCAAAATGAATTGTAATGGGTCTCTATTGAATAGTCTCATCCCCCACAACATTTAGGCATTAGTTCATCGCATAAGACTTCTCCTCACTAGGGTCGCGGGCGTGCTGGAGCCTATCCCAGCTGTCATCGGGCAGGAGGCGGGGTACACTGGTTGCCAGCCAATCGCAGGGCACATACAAACAAACAACCATTTGTTTGTAAAAAACAAAACGGAAACCGGAGTGCCCGGAGAAAACCCACGCAGGCACGGGGAGAACATGCGAACTCCACACAGGCGGGACCAGGGATTGAACCCAGGTCCTCAGAACTGTGAGGCTGACGCTCTAACCAGTCGGCCACCGTGCTGCCTGAATACTGTTGTTTCCATAGTATTATAATAGGATATTATGCAGTATATATAATGTATGTATTTATATACAGTATACACATGTTGCAATGCATAGAGAGATTGATATACTGTATCTTATTCAGGTAAAATTAAGGAAGTTTTTTTTTTTTTTTTTTAATCAATTAAAGGGAGTTTGCAGTTTTAAAACTGCTTGCAAGATTTGAATCTAGCCTGACTTCACTTATCCCTCCCTCCCTCGAGTCTCTGGCCAAAGCCACGCCCCTCACTCATGTGCAGGAAATGTAATGTGCATTGTAAACAACCCAAAGTTAGCCATGGCTGCTACAAAAAAATTTACAAAATTTTCAGTTGCACATGATTAAAAAAATTGTATTAAAATTTTCAGTTGCACATGATTAAAATGTGGTAAACTGGTAAAAATATTTTCCTTCTTTTCCTAAAAAAAAAAAATCAAATAATAAATGTCTTGAATATATTTTAATCATGTGCAACATGTTCAAATTAGGTAAATTCAAAGGGCTTTTTTTCAGTGTGGTAGCATGACTTGTTCTTAATAGTGTTACAATAACACTAAATGTTGTCAGTTTTATGTTTTATTTGGGGGCATTTACAATCGATTAAAAATCAAAAAGAGGCGATAAATTTAGCTGTTGAGCAGAAATGTTGCTAATTTTGCATCAGCTCTGAATCCTGTCATCTTCCATCAGCTTATATGTTCACTCTTTTTTTGTCTCTTTTGTTGCTGTTGGTGGGCGGCACGGTGGCCGACTGGTTAGAGCGTCAGCCTCACAGTTCTGAGGACCTGGGTTCAATCCCCGGCCCCGCCTGTGTGGAGTTTGCATGTTCTCCCCGTGCCTGCGTGGGTTTTCTCCGGGCACTCCGGTTTCCTCACACATCCCAAAAACATGCATTAATTGGAGACTCTAAATTGCCTGTAAATGTGAATGTGAGTGCGCATGGTTGTTTGTTTGTATGTGCCCTGCAATTGGCTGGCAACCAGTTCAGGGTGTAACCCGCCTCCTGCCCGATGACAGTTGGGATAGGCTCCAGCACGCCCGCGACCCTAATGAGGAGAAGCGGCTCAGAAAATGGATGGATAGATGGATGCTGTTGGTGGATATTCATCGATAGTTTCAGCGAATCTCCTAAAGCCCAAGGAAACAAGTCAGCACCAGGCTGCGGGGGTGTGGCCACAAATGTATGGCATATGATAGACGCCACATTGGTCACACCATCTGTCTCTGATTAGTTGTTTGTCTTCGGTTGCAGTGATTTCATAAAAAGATGGGGCCAGGGAGGGATTAATTTTTTCCAAGATTATATTACTATTGTAAAACTGTCAATTCTATACTGACAGTTTTATCAAATATGACAAAAAGGTTGAAACATTACAAACATCCCCTTTAAACTTTAAGTGGAAGCACATTCCCAAAATAAAGCACAGCACTTATAAAGCGCCATATTCTTCCCTTCCATTCATTACATGATTATATCCAACAGAGGAAAGACGACAAACATATTTTGACTTTGTGTAGAAAGAAATTGTCTTTATGTGACATATGGTACAACTTACAACACTGATTATTCTTCATGCTTGTGAAATGTGAAACTGTTGCTCCAGTGTCTCTCTGAAGCATCTTAGTAGTAATTATTTCGTAATTAATGCTGTGATTTCTGTGCATTCCAAACAAATGATACAGAAGAAAAGGAGAAGCATTCAGTAAAGTGACAATATTTAACCTCCTGAGATCCAACAATCCACTTAAACATCTCATAACAATATTTACCAATGTGTTGTTTCTACCTGCTGTGTTGTGCTTCATTGAAGCTACATTACACTTGCCGTGATCTGGATACAGTGGAACCGCAATATAACGGATCGTTTTACTTTGTATTTAATTGACAGAAGATGGTGTCCAGTTAGAACTCAACATCACCCATCCCATGCACCAGTGAGGTAAGTTTGGATATGATTTCAAACTTTTCAAAGCTTTTTTTTATTTGTATTTACAATTTTGAAATGTAATTGGTGTTTTTAGGCCACAAAAAAGTGCTCCAATTTCCAGACAATTGGATTTAACGGACAACCCCGCACAGGTTTCACTGTACTGTAGAAACAGATTTCAAGTTAGTTGCATTATATTCCCTCTCATGTACAGTCAGGTAATTGTGGAATCACTGAAGTGATGAAATTTGGAAAAAATTACATTTGGCCTACTCACTTACTTCTGTTTGGACCAAAAGAGGTTAAATGGAGAATTAAAAAAAAAAGAGTGAATGAGAACTACCATGAGTAAATCACTATAACTCCGGTGTGGAGTAATTGGAATGTATCTCTACAAGCGAGTGTGGATGGTCAAATCAGGCGTTATCTGGAGCCGGGTTTTGGTCTCGACAGCTGCTTTACGGGTCATGGTGGAGCACCGGTTCAGGATCTCCTCCTTCTTGGGTCTGGGTGGCACCAAAGGAACAACCGGGCCCGTGTCGCTGCCTCTGGAACTGAAACTCCCAGAACTCCCAGAACTTGCATAACTCAAAAAACTGGAGCTGGAGTTGCGACGCTCCTGGTTTCTGCGCTCGCTCGGGTTGACACTCTGTCGAGGGGAGGGTCCCAACACGTCTGCTCTCGAACGTGAAGGCGAGTTGCTGACCGAGGAGAAGGTCGACTCTGTGCTTGAACTCGTGCTGATGCTATGAAGGCGGCTGTTTAAGCGGGTATCATTCACCTCAACCCGGGCGGGTATACCAGTCTGCGTTCTGGTCTCTGACAGAAGTTCCATAGATCTGGCTTTGGCCAGATAACCACGCCCACTAGATTGAGCTCTGGGCTGGACTGCAGAAGGTCGCCCTGCATGGGTTTCCCTGACGAGCTGGGCTGAAGAAGAAGGAGAAGCATCTAGAGGTAACCCGCTGATGGTCTGGTTGTGGGTGGATCTATTCAGCTTACTCTGTAAGTTGAAAAGTCCCGTACTGAGGGTTGTTGTAGGGTTGGAGGTACATGGAGGGGACGTAGCCCACCTTGCCATTGTATCTGAATAAAAAGAATTATATAAAAACATTGTTTTAGTCATTTTTAAAATTTGCGTTCACCATTATATCCTGTTTATTTCATCAACTATCTCAGACCTTCTCTTTAGCCTATATTAAACTTTGCAACCTATTGCATAATGTTTTTTTCTGAGGGCAGCTTGGTGGAATAGTCAGTGGTCATCATGTCTAAATCACAGTTCTGAGATTCAGATTTTGAATATTGACTCCTGCCTTTTTGTGTACATGTTTTCCCCATGCTTATGTGAGTTTTATGACATTACATTAATTAAAGACTCTAAAAGAGTGACTGTGAGTGTGAACGGTTGTTTGTCTCTATGCGATTGGATGGCAGGCAGTCCATGGTGTACTCTGCCTCTAATATAAATTTAATTCATACTTTTATACTTTTGTAATTAAGTAGCTTTCAAAGTTCATACTTTTTTACTTTTACTTAAAGACCCTATAAAATGAATTCAGAGATTGTTTCTAAATACAATATACATGTTTGAAGATAATTGCTGAAAACGTGAAAAGACTTTGTAGTATTGAATTGTGGAGATGTATCATGAAATGTTTTTTTTTCTTTTACTCTTTCTGTTTTCCTCATTTTTTTGGGACATGGCTAAAATGGCACCCAGTGACACACTTGGGCGTCCGTCATGAGTCGCACCTCCCTACACTACACAAAAACTTGAGCTGCCCAGTGATGTAGTTAGCTTGCAAGCTAGCGACAAAGTAGCATGAATTTTTCCACAGGGCATGGCTTCACGCATTCCACGGACACACCTTCTGCTTTTGCCAGCGAAGACAATGGCTTGATTATTTTTAGGATTTTCAAGCCTCATTTTATATAGAACCCAATTCCAATGAAGTTGGGGTGTTGTGTTAAACATAAATAAAAACAGAATACAATGATTTGCAAATCATGTTCAACCAATATTTAATTGAATACACTACAAAGACAAGATATTTAACGTTCAAACTGATAAACTTTATTGTTTTTAGCAAATAATCATTAACTTAGAATTTTATGGCTGGATGGGACACGTGGCAAAAAAGACAATTGCAAGGAATTTAGGGATTTCATCATCTACGGTCCATAATATCATCAAAAGGTTCAGAGAATCTGGAGAAATAACTGCATGTAAGGGCAAGACCGGAAACCAACATTGAATGCCCGTCCGTGACCTTTGATCCCTCAGGCGGCACTGCATCAATATCGTCGACATCGATGTGTCGACGATATCGCCACATGGGCTCAGGAATACTTTAGAAAACCAATGTCAGTAAATACAGTTCGGCGCTAAATCCGTAAGTGCAACTTGAAACTCTACTATGCCATGCAAAAGCCATTTATCAACAACACCCAGAAACGCCGCCGGCTTCTCTGGGCCCGAGCTCATCTAAGATGGACTGATGCAAAGTGGAAAAGTGTTTTGTGGTCCGACAAGTCCACATTTCAAATTGTTTTTGGAAATTGTGGATGTCGTGTCCTCCGGGCCAAAGAGGAAAATAACCATCCGGACTGTTATGGACGCAAAGTTTAAAAGCCAGCATCTGTGATGGTATGGGGCTGTGTTAGTGCCAATGGCATAGGTAACGTACACATGAAGGCACCATTAATGTTGAAAGGTACATACAGGTTTTGGAGAAACATATGCTGCCATCCAAGCAACGTCTTTTTCATGGAGGACCCTGCTTATTTCAGCAGGAAAATGCAAAACCACATTCTGCATGTGTTACAACAGCGTGGTTTCGTAGTAAAAGAGTGCAGGGACTAGACTGGCCTGCCTGCAGTCCTGACCTGTCTCCCATTGAAAATGTGTAGTGCATTATGAACCGTAAAATACGACAACGGAGACCCCGGACTGTTAAACAGCTGAAACAAGCAACATCAAGCAAGAATGGGAAATAATTCCGCATACAAAGCTTCAACAATTTGTGTCCTCAGTTCCCAAACGTTTATTGAATGTTGTTAAAAGAAAAGGGGATGTAACACAGTGGTAAACATGACCCTGTCCCAGCTTTTTTGGAACCTGTTGCAGCCATAAAATTCTAAGTTAATGATTATTTGCTATAAACAATAAAGTTTATCAGTTTGAACAGTAAATATCTTGTTTTTGTAGTGTATTCAATTAAATATAGGTCAAACATGATTTGCAAATCATTGTATTCTGTTTTTATTTATGTTTAACACAACGTCCCAACTTCATTGGAATTGGGGTTGTACTTGGCGATTATTTTAATCATTCAAATTTGGCATTGTTAACAATCCTCTTCTCTATGGTGTGTCAAATTTGAGAAAACATTTATTTTCACTTTACTCCTAAGGAGTTGAATCAGTACTTTTCAGTTACTTTTACCACAAATATTTGTACTTCTACTTAAAAACCACCTCTGATATTCGTGAAAGAAAGTAGTTAATTATTAATCACTCATTTTCGCCATAGTCGATCAAAGAAATCTGGTCGAGTCCTCAGTCAACACTACGGAGTCGTTCAGTAAAGGCAAATGTTCTGTATGATTAGTGCATTATTCGTAATAGGTAAGACCGGGTTACCTGGTGAGCCACCAGCCATCGTCAGACATTTTAAGCACCTCCACCACAGAACCAATGGGCACTGACACCTCATCAGCCTTCTTGGTAAAGTAATTCCTCACAGCACAGTAGAGAGCACCTTTATTGTGACAACACACAAAAACAAGCTCATCAAGGCTTTCATGAAAAAAAACTGCTAGGCTGCAGGACAATACATCAACGAAAAGTACTACTGCAAATCTTTTTGTCATGTGGCATTTCACTAATTGCCATGTTTTCTTCCACCTGTGTGACCTGAACAAGTTGCACTTGTTAATTGCGACTCATTTAGTTTTGGGTTTTTTAAATAGACCAAGGTGTATGCCCTATTGCCATCTTTTGTTAGATTTTCAAACCAATTTTGCTTCAAAGTGTATGACACACTGAGTCTGAAACACAAAATGTAACACTCCTAAATGTTAATAGCAGGCAAACATCATACCTTCCTGCTGAAATACTCTTTCATCATCCTTTTCTTTTTCCAGATAGGGAGCAGGAAACCAGGCAATACACTTGTCTTCATTTTCCACCAACCACCAACCTGATAGGGAGGGTAAATACATAATCAGACAGGTAGGAATTGTTGCCTTATCTCCACTAATGTTTGGTTGAGAGGGACTACCCAAAAAGTAGATAAACTTCTTTGAGGAGTCAAGGACTATTTCAAATTTGCTGTTGCTAATTGTTATTGGTGTAGTATTGCACACTTTATGTGACTGAATGACTCTCTGTACTTGTTCTAAATGTGTATTTTGTTACAGTGGGCCATATTTTCGTGACCAATGTACATAAATCCGGCGCGGCAGTCAGTGCAACTGTGCACCAGGGGCGGGTCAGACAGGTGTTGGTCATTTCATAGACCAGCGCAGCCCGGCAGATCCGAAAGTGGGCGGACCGTGCCATTGTGAGTGTGTTCACCGCCGATTTAATTCGCCACCAATCAAAGTGGCTGCTCTCATTCCCTTTAAATGTAGCGCAATGACAGTCTTGACAGAGACTGTGAGGCAAGGACGATCTGGAATCGCAGCGATCCGTACGTGAGTGGGGCATTGTGACTGCTCTTGGCCGGTGTAGCAACAATGTGAGTGGGTACCCTTATTAAATACAGAATGAGCTGGTGATAACTGCTGTCGATTTTAATGTCCTCAGTATCTCTCTGGCTGATGCCCCGATTAAATTCACCAATATTGCTTTAGACAAGCTGCGCGAGCAGTTGGATAAAGCAGGTGCCTACCCATCTGTTTTTGGGTTAAGATAAATGTCAGAAATGTCTAAATTTCATTCAATTTAGCAATGAAAAAAAACTATAAAATATGCTGCACACATGATATGTGTGTGTGTGTGTGTGTGTGGAGATTATATAAACACACCGCTGTTTAAATAAATTTAAAAAAGACCACTAAAACAAGTGACCTTTATTAGAGCTTATTCAGAGGCAAATGTTGGTAGGTGTGTGTTGACTTCATTCAACATGAGTTTGAATGTGATTGGTTAATTCTGACCACAGCCACATCCTCAATTATAAGAGGGTGGGAACACACAATGTTTCCTTTTTACTTCCCCTCTCGAAAATATATATTTTTTTCAATTGAGTTAAACGGGTTTTAGGTGACATTAATGGAGGAAAAAAAATCTTGAAATCATTTATCTTGATCTCATATACTGTATGTATATCACATTGGCATTTAAACAGAGGCGTGTAGACCTTTTATATACACTGTATGTATTTCCGATGTATTTTCCACTTCTTGATGGATAATTTTTCTCAGGTAAAGGGGTGGGATTTCTGATTTAAATAAGTTTTGACTTCTTACCCTTGCAGTACAAGATGTTTCAGTGTACAGTTTTCATTTCCATGTTCTTATACCGAATGTTCGAAATAAAAGATTCATTCAAAATATGTAGATTTGTACAGTTGACTGACTGACCAGCAGGGTCCTTAATTAGGACTTCCAATGTTTCATCCAGGGCCACTTTAAAGGGGCGGTTCTTGGTGTCTTTGGTCTCGTAGGCAGCCACACAGCGGTACGTCTCAGTGACAAACGGCCGAGTGACGGAGAAACCTCCTCCGCCCCCAACTCCTCCTCCTCCTCCTCCTCCTCCTCCTCCTAATCCTCCTCCTCCCCCCAAGCTGACATCTGACAGCAGGATCATGACGCTGAGTGACGCACAAGTCAGCATGTCAGTTGGTCTCTCCATCGCCGTTGACTAATCATTGAGGAGAAAGCTACCTGTTCTTGGTGAAGTCTTGGTCCATGTCGCGGTCGAGTGGCGTGAAAAACTGGGTGACCTCTGAACTACAAGTGACCATTTGGTCACACATGAGCAGCTTGTTGCAGTAGCTCGCCAAGGCCTTCATCCGCTGGATAGATCGCGTCGATCCTCTCTGCTGGAGGCCGTTCGTCTGAGCCTCCCCTGAGAAGAGGACACACATTCGGTCGCTTTAAACAAGGAGGAATAATATGAAGATTGATGGCCTCTAGCCAGGCGTGTGACCCTGATGAGGACTAGGGTTTTATTGTGTTGCATTGCTTTTATCTCAGTGTTTTTATTTAGTCATTTTTATTTATTGCAACCTGTCTCATTACCTATTTACCATATCGTCCATGACTTTGTCTTATTAAGTGTTTGCTGAGGCTGAATGTACATTTGGACCGAGAAGCTTGCAAATGAATTGCCCACACTGGGATCAATAAAGTAGTTTGAATCTGAAATCTGAATCTGATTTAAAGCACGTCATAGCATGATCTTCGTCATGATACACTCAACAAACATTCACACAAATAAGATGCTTGGATACTCTCCAATTGCTCTTCAAGGTGTTTTTAGTAGTTGATCTACTACTATGACAAACATAAAATAGAAAAAGATTTTTTTTTTAATCGACTATACTGTACTCTACTGGACTGCAGAGTACTATACCACTATGGACTGTGCAAAACAAGCAATGCCTAATAAGCAGCCACCACTAAAGAGGCCCCGTACAGTAAATGGATGAGGATTTATTCTGTTGTGTACTATAAACCTGAAAAAAATCTTACCTCTAAATTTTGGGATCATTCTGCAGTTATTCTGTGAAGGGTTGAAGAGGGGAAACTTCTTCTTCAGCTGCCTCTGTTTGGAGGGAGTGGGGGGGGGGGGATAGGTTTTAATCTACTAAAAGAAAAACGTTTTTCAGACATTTGAGAGTGGAGAGGTGTCAATTTCGAACCATTACTTGAAAAGAAACGTACATGAAAGTTCTTGAAATCATCATAAGACCTGTAGACAATCACTTCATTCTCATCTGACCACAGCACTGACATCATGAACGTCTGTAAAAAGTCCCCAAAAATATGATGATTAAGAAGAATACAATTATCTCCAAATGCATATTTTTGGTGTTACAAATTCCCTTTTGGAGCCTTTCACTCACCTTGAGTTTTGGTGTCTCCCTGTGCACGGCTGCAATAATGCGAGCTGAGAACACAAAAGGCTTTTCTGCAGGCATCTTGCGCGATTTGACACGTGAAAAAGAATTCAATCGCAGTTTGAGGGCACTCTTGCAGTGCTGCTGCTCTTTAAATATACTTTGCCTGGTGGGCGGAGTCTCAGCCGCAGCGACTGCACGCGGGCTGCACGCATACGCAGACGACGAGATGCGCTCAGCTGCAGGATAGATTCAATGCAAGCGCTCTGCATTTGCTCATTTAGATAGATAGATAGATAGATAGATAGATAGATAGATAGATAGATAGATAGATAGATAGATAGATAGATAGATAGATAGATAGATAGATAGATAGATAGATAGATAGATAGATAGATAGATAGATAGATAGATAGATAGATGACCAACTTGAATAGGAATTATTCGTAAATAATTGTGATGTCACAAGGTTTGAGAGCGATGGCATGTCAGTTAGTAAAGTATAAACCAAGCTAAATCATCCTTATAAATACTGTAGCTCTCAATGTGTTTGAGTTAGAAAGACCAAGGACTACTGACTGAGATGGTCAGAACTAAAGTGAAAACACTCGGAAACACCACTGGTATGTGATGACTAGTTTTTCTTATGAAATGACTGAAACTGTGGTCTGGAGAGCATGATGATGGATATTTAGATGGTGAAAATTATAATGGAAATAGGAAGTGTTCTATGTTGAGAAGTCCAACTAGTAATTCTAGTCATTTATTTCTCTTTTGTCTCTAATTTAAGGTTATCAACCTAACATAAAGTTCCCAGCCATTTTCTTTTTGAGCTCAGTAAAGCTCAAATAAGAACCAGATCTTGACACTGGATGACCATGCAGAGCAGTCATTGGACAAAAAAGGACAAGAAGCCTTAAGCATCCAAAATCAAGAGTGTTGACGTAGGAGAAAAAAAGAAAAAGAACAAAAAAAAAACAGCACCAAGGATAGATGAGAACAAAACTCAAAAAGAAAAGAGCACTTGTAAAAGGTAGCTTCATCTGCCATATTCTCTTTGGTTTGCCTGTTTCCTGTGGGGTTTTTCCTTGTGTTGCAGTTTCTTGGAGTTTGTCAGTGGGCGGAGAGTCCTGCATTAGACCTGCCATCTCCATCAGCAGGGTATTTACACATGGGAGAGTCAGGAGGAAGTTGCAGGGATAGTCAATATTGCAAGTTGTCATTGCTACAGCCCACTCGTTATTTTATGTGTTGTGCATTCCAGCGTTTTTCAAGGAGCAGCAGAAGCCGCAGTTAAAAAATGTGAAGCTGTGATGCAAGCTCTCATCGACCTTGAACGAGATATAGAGTTTTAATCAGAAGAATACCAAACATTTCACTTCGTAGCAACCGTGCTAATAAAAGATCCATTGATGCAAGGGTGCAGAGCCGAGAAGACTGTGGAGTAAATGAGTCCCGACACACTTCTAGGACGAGCCAGTTCTTGCCGAGATTCTTATGTTTTCCACTTTGAGCCTTCACCAAATTCAGACAGAAGTCAATATGTTTTGGAACAAATAGTGCTAACTGCTGGTCCGAATCTCTTTGTGAGGAATAAATGGCACACAAAGGAACAAAACATAGCTAGCTGGTGATGTAGTTTGGCCGATTGCCCGAGGCATCAGCGTTAACGTGGAAGAGAAGGTCATTGCGAGAGCCGTCCACGTGAAAACATTCCCTAGCTACCCACTACCAATCGCCAAGCCGACTAAAGGGCACAGTATCTGCAGAAGAAGAATCAAAGGACCCAAAGACCAAATTCCAGCCACAAGTCTTCACAGAGCTGTAAGATGACTTAAGTTGACGTCACTGTAAGAACAGCAAGAAATGATGCGACCTCCTTAGGTTCAGGAACCAGAAGGTCAAGTAAGGAGATGTTACTTCAAAAATGGCAACTGGTTTGTTTGGAATTGTCTATGCGATAACAAAATATCACAAGGCTTTGTTTATGCCGCGATGAAAAACAATTCATTCATTCAGTGCGCAAGAGGAGACGAGGGTTGTGTCTTTTCTTTCGTGACAACAGTCCTGGAAACTTTCTGACACACCTTGTTGTTGAATTGTGAAATCAAATTCAAGAAAACTAACGGAGTTAAGTTGCTAAAACATCCTCTACGGGTTTCTCTACCTTTTCAAGTTCAGGCAAGCTCAAACCAGAATATGCGTTTACATTATGTCATGAGATAAGAACCAAGAAGTGTGCTGACCAAAACTTTTCCTACTTACCTCATCCTGGACATAACCTCCCCCAGATCCTCTCCCCATTTATTTCCCCCTTAAGCATCTGACCATACAATGAACGATTGTTTCACTTTCTCTTTATCCCACACATGATTGTTGTTAGTATAATGGCGCTGTCAGAGAGGTATTGATTTAACAATGTGTTTTATGATTGCTGGTGTAGAATTGGATTGGGTCATATTGAGATGGAAATATTAAGCACAGGTCTCAGTCTGACGTGACAAATCGCCACAAATTACACCTGCTGTAATAAATATGTTGTCGAATGAAAACCTGATATCTGACAAGGTCAATTAACATTCAGCATACGTTACGCAACCACTTTAACTTTTAACCTTATTAAATTAAATGATTACATTTCTAAACCAGAATGCATGCAAATGACACGCTGTCCCTTGAAATGCAGGTCACATTTTTCAGCAAAGGTGTGTCTGTCCGAAATTAGATGAAAATAGATAATCTGCAATTAGAATCATCTTGATTTACCAAGTGTGACGCATGCAGTGCCTCAAATGAAATATGATCCCTTGAAATACAGGTGTGTCTCTCGGAAATTAGATGAAAATAGATAATCTACAATTAGACTCATCTCGATTTACCAAGTACACATGTTGGGTAAGGATGTATTTTTACCGATTGTTGCCTTCAGCCCTGCAACATACCTAGGGTGGAGCTAATAAAATTCTGAAAAGTCATTAAAGGCATTGCGTGTACATTTGTACAGACAAAAGAAATGCCCCAGGGCCATAACGAAGGAGGAATGAAGCCAGGAGGATGTACGTACAGGAGCAGCCCCAGGCATACTTTGCCCCAGAGGCGATTCTAGGGTATGACCTTTAGGGATGCTGAGCTCCCGCCCAGGCAAGACAAATTTCACTATTTTGCACATTTTAATGCAATTTCATTCCTACATTTAGGAAAAAGCAGTAAACATAACACTTTTGGGGAAAATCTTGGACTAAACCATCAAATCTGATAAATGTTTAGCCGCAGCTAAAGAGGAATGGATTTGGATTTATAAATTGCATATACAACACAAACATTTTGTAACTCTATTGAAGACAATTACTTTTGATACTGCAGCACCTCCACATACACATTATCAGTGTACATTTTTTTCTCGTGTAAACCAGGCCCCTATAGTGAGTACAAAAAATACCAAAAATGGACCTTGGATTTATTTTTTAAACTTGTAAAACATATACTTTGAATCTATAAAATCCACTCTCCTCCCACTCTCTGTGTCCTAATAGGAGTTATAATGTTAATAGGCATCCAGTCAGTTAGCTTGGCTGTAGCACCTAGGCTTTAATATTAACCTATGCACATGACACAACAGTCATTCTAATTGAAAAGAGGAAAGTGGTGCTGTCTCTGACCCACCTGAAATGTTTCTGAGCTGGAAAAAAAAAACATCAGCTAACTCCTACCTAACAACATAAACCTTGAGCTTTGATTAAATGCAACACAAATGAGGAATGGTAATGATAATAGTGTGTGGGTATTGAGGGGTAGAAATAAATAAATGTTCCACATATCCTGGTTTAAGCCAGGTACTTGCACCACGACTGTATATCACTGGAAGGCAGCTATTGCCCTGTCGCAGGTAGTGCGCTCAGAGCCCATTCAGGAAAGGTGGGACGGGTTTGGGTGGGACAAATCATTTTTGACGATACCAAGTACTGTATGGTTATACACCTTTCTATTTTGCTTAAAATACAGGACATACCGTAAAATAATAATAATTATAATAATAATAATCTCTCAAATTTTAGGGATTCAATTTAGGAGTGCTTGAGCACCCCCAAAAAAGGGGCCAGAAAACACATTTGCTTTGCCCACCTTGCTTTCGATGCCCAGTGAGCTGAAGTCTCACAAGATTTCTTTCGGACATCATAAATCATATTGCTTTGAAGCCTCGCCATCACTCAACAGTAACATGCTGGGCTCCAAAATGCCATATGAAGAGAGAAAAAAAACCAGTAACATGATAGGAATTTAAGCATATACAGAGTGCGCTTATCAATAAAGGTATCAAATTAGTGCGGATACAAACTGAATCCAAATCCTTAAATGTTGCTATAAAGCTGCATTTTGATTTATATGCTCATTTAAACCTTGTACTCTATATGTATATACTGATTTGCGCTTGTACAGTAGCTGAATGTGGCCTTGTCCCTCCCAGTCAGCTGTTTTTATTTCTACAATTACTTGAAGGATTCCTGGATTCCCGACTGCATTACTGAATTATGCACGTGCAGTCACTCCACACTTGTCCTGTGGCAGCAATATTCCTTATCAGCAACTGGTGCGGAGAGCTCACTGTGCGTTCATTTGTGCACGTAGCAGGTGCCTCTTCAAAGACGCTATGAAAAAGTCCAACTCTCGAGTGGCTGATCTCAACCATTTATCAGATGTGAGCGTGTAGTTCCTGTATGAAGTGATGCCAGGATTTCTTCTGTTTAACACAAAGCAACACACACAGCATCAATCTGTCAGACGGCATCAGTGTTACAGGTCAGTAGTGTCCTGCCAGCTTTATGTGTCTCCAGAGTAGATGTCAACACCTGAGTTTAAGAGCCACGTGAGGTTTCCCACATTGAGCAAGGGGCACATGACTTTTGTGTGTGTGTGTGTGTGTGTGTGTGTGCGTGTGTGTGTGTGTGTGTGCGTGTGTGTGTGTGTGTGTGTGTGTGTGTGTGTGTGTGTGTGTGTGTGTGTGTGTGTGTGTGTGTGTGTGTTAGCTCACCAGGAAGCGCAAGGAAAGGCAGCACAATGCATTAAAACAAACACAACCGCTCACCTGGACAGTGACGGGTCATGCATTTGTCACCTGGCCCTTCAGGTGTGGACTTACCCAACTTACAACACCTTTTAATACAACCACTATCCTGTTGCAATTAATAAAAAAAAAAAATACACAATATACCATTATGCAAATGTCATGTACATCATCTGAAGGAGTTCGTAAAAAAAAAAAAAAAAAATACATCATACAGACTACGAAGGCTGATTATTAAGTGTAATAATGTGTGCAGATAGCTACAGATCTCTTTTGTTAGTCAAAGTTGGCTGTGACAAACCAATCCGAGGACATAAAAATGCTGATGTTATTGTGGGTGAATTTGAGGTCTGATTAGTTATAGAAATAGTCACATTGATAATATAATGTGAGTTAAATTGGCCCTTGGCGGATTAGAGCGACAAGGCAAGTGATGCAAATAAGAGGAATTTGTATTATTTTGAATGAAAAAAGCAGAGCAAAATACAGTGTCACAACACAACATGTTCAATGTGTTTTCGCCATGCATTGGTGTAAGCACGCAACGCTCAAGCGGGCGCTGGTGACAATGGTGTTACATAAAAACCATGCAGCGTGAACATTACAGCAGTGTAGTTCATATAAGGAAATGTGTAATTTCCCTCATGGATGAACACAAATAAATTGAATCTTTCTAGCTGAGGGACACTTCAGATAAAATCACAAAGACGAGCTTAAAGTGTGCCTTTCCTGACTATAACGCAAATACAATGTACAGTTGTACATATTTTTTCCATCCTGTACAGCCGTATTAACTTGCTTGCTTACATGGTTAATGAGCAGCACTTAAGGCTAGATGCTAAGCAGTGTTTAGTCACACCGTAAGTGTCATACATCAGTGCATGAGCTATGCGGCAATACACAGATTCATTTCTTTTCAACAGCGCTTGTATAAGAGTCAATGGAAAGCCTTATCGTGCCATTCATTCAATTTGATTTACCATACAAATCCCGATGCCCATTATTGTTCATGGTTAGTGTTTCTCACTAAAAAAATGCTGTGTGTTGAATCCACTCCAAAACAGTAACGTACATTCCTGTCTCTCAATCTAACTTTTTTTTTTTACATTTTCAATATTTGTGACAAATATTAGGTTACTTCAGCTATTAAATGGATGGCACACGCCACACTATAAGGTAGAAGAACTATGTGATTTCACCAGGAAATACGCACTTATGAAAGTAATAGTGATTATAAATTACAAGGAAAATATCAAAGAAAATCATATTAAACTGATATACTATTCTATAAATATAAGCAATCCATATTCTATACCGCTTACCTCATTAGGGTCACTGAGAACTTCCGCAGGTGACTTTGGGCAAGAGAAGTGCATATAAATAAAATTATAATGCTATTTAAAAAAAAAAAAAAAAAAAAGTAAAATAAAGAAATAATAAATGTTTTAATGTTTAAAAATTGGAAGAAAATTTATCAAATCTTGAGAAAATGACAACATTTTAACACTCGGAAGAAAAGTTAATGCATTTTCATTTTATTTCATGTTTGGGAATTTATAATTTACAGTTAATCCCGTTTTTAGTCTTTGGAGTAATTGAAAGTATTTTTCCCACCAGGATAATCCACATGGCATAATTTTAGCATGATTTGTCCTGCTTTCACAACCGCCTCTTTGTCTGTGCCTGTGCAGGTGCATGGCATTTATTTCGTTTAAATCCATCTGCTCAACATGTTTTTTTTTTTTTTTTTTACATCTCATTGGCATTTGCTAATGTCTCAACCCAGAAAACAAACAAGGAAGCAAAAGGAGAAGGGAACAGCATTGCCTTTATTGTACTTCTTGTCATAAGGAAGAAAATCTGTTCAATATTAGTTCTTTCATAAAATGAAATCATTCAAATAAATCAGCAAAACCCACTTCATTTGATAGAGTTCTAGGACTGTTTAAGAGATTAAGTTCTCACTTTCAATTGTTATATTTACCGGTACATAAAATGCACAAGTCTTGAGAACATTCCTCTGTGCAAAGAAAGAGGCAGAGTGTGCAGATAAGAATGTGCAATGCCGCCGAGTCATAGACTCGGCGGCATTGCACCCTATCACTAAGTTTATGTTGTAAATGTATAGTCACTGCTGGGAAAACACAATGATTGTGTCATGCAAAAAAAAAAAAAAAAAAAAAAGACAGACAACACTCAAAGGAAATGATCAAATTAGCAGCATGTGGGCAAATCCAGATTCTACACATCCAATACAAATTCCTTCCACTAACTACCGTGTAACTAAATGAACCTTTCACACACACAAAAACTTGCACTTGTTAGAGAACAAAGATTGGTTTTTTTCTCCTCTGGGTGTGTGATGTTTTTGTGGTATCTGTATTTCCTTGGTGTGTAAGAGAGGGGTTTTTGTGTGAGTTTTTTTTTATTGTGTGTGTGTGTGTGTGTACGATGTGACAGGTTTTTTTCATGATTGTAAGAATTTTTGGGATGGGTGAGTGGTGAATGTTATTTTTCACCTTTATGGTACCTAATAATATTTTGTAAGCTTCCACCTATTACACAGCACATGAAATGCACAAGCTACAGTGGCTTTCAAAATTATTCACCCCCTTGTTTTCTTTTTAACCTATTGTTAGATTACAACCTCTCATTATTATTATTATTATTATTTTTATGGATATGCACAAAAAAAGTTTCAAACTGAAATAATAAACATACAAATATTTGTTTTAAATAAAAACTGAAAAGTGGCATGTGAATCTACAGTTTTACCCCCTAAAATCCCAGTCTCAGTCTCTCTCTCTCTCTCTCTCTCTCTCTCTCTCTCTCTCCCCCAAAGTGTTACAATCATAGGTTGGAATGTACCAAAATGAGTACAAACCGAAAGGGAGTGAATACTTTTACAAGGGACTTATGTCACACACCAGGCATCTTTCCAGTCTGACAGAAGATCCCTTTGACAAAAATAGAACATAAATATGAAATGCTGAAAGGTAACCCAAATGCATCGTGTCACAAGGATGACAATCCCAAGAGTGAGAAACCCTTTTCTGAGTTGCTAAATGTTTACTTTGCACTTTGCAAGTTGTCACTAATGGAAAGGAGGGACTTTTGGATCTTGAGCAACCACGAAATTTACTCAATCGTAAAAATAAATATATTTGTATGAAACAAAACATATTCATCTGCACAAATATGTATAATGAGATCCAATACGAGAACTTTGACATAAATGTTGATTTTACAAAAATGTGAATTGTTTTTATTCATAAAAACAATAATATTGAGTCATGATTTGAAAAGTATTTAATCAAATGTAAATGGGAATTAAGGTGAGGTTGTGACCTATAAAACACTGACAGTGAACAACATAATTTTCCTTAAGTGGTACGTGCGGTAAGTAGTCCATTTGTACGTCTTAGAGTTGACTGCAGCCTTTGTTTGTTCATGCAACATCCCGCAGGGTCTGGTTCCCTGCCCATTTTTGTTTGCTCTGCCGCCAACAAACAGATTCTGTCTGACGTTTAATTGTAAACATGCATTTATCTCTGTTCGCTACGTTTTGACCCATGACGAAAAGTACAGTCAATCAAAGACACCATTTTTCTACTTTTTTCTACTAATTGCCTGCAGGGACTTTCTGTTGTTATTCAACTTTTAGATCAACATCAAACGTCATGAACAAATTCACACAAACACAAGAAAAATCTGTAAATAGTTGAGATAGTAATGTGATATAATCAGGAATACTACTACCACTACTACTACTACTACTACTAATAATAATAATAATACATATCAAATACTTCAATACAACATAAAAAATAACCACAGACAGGTTGTCTCCATTGATTCTCCAAAACGGCAATACTCAAAACATGCCAATGTCGGTCAAAACTGAGCAAATTTATAAAGGCAGATTAATGCACTTTATCAGTGATGTTGGTTTTGACGTTGTGTGAGTCTCCATCTTTTACGTAGTGGAAATTAATACCGCAAAAAAGACTGACATTGTTTGTCTATATTTGTCTATATGTCCCCTGTGATTGGCTGGCAACCAGTCAAGGCTGTACCCTGCCTCTCACCTGAAGTCAGCTGGAATAAGCTTCAGCGCACCTGTGACCTTGTTGAGGATAAGCAGTATAGAAAATGGATGGATGGAGGGATGGCTGGATAGTACTGGAATAACAAACATATCTCAGTTTGTGCTATCGTGTAGTTTAATCCGATTGTGTAAGTGTACCTAATTCTGTAATACAGTTATCATGTCAGTCTCACAGTTCTCAGGTTTCGGGTTTGACTCTCAGCTCGGGCCTTCCTCTGTGGAGTCTGTATGTTCTGCCTGTACTCCTTGCACATGCCAAAAACATGCATGTCTATTTCAATGATGACTCTAAATTGCCAATACATTTAAACGTGCGAGTGAATAGTTGTCTATATGTGCCCTGTAATTCACTGGGCAGTCCTGGATGTACACCAATTCTCCTCCAATGTAAACTGGAATTAATTGCAGCTCACCAGAGACCATGAGCACCACAAGCAGCAGCGAAATGACGGATTCATTTTCTAATGCTTTCAAAGTAATGCGGTGTCCTACTTGGCTTACTTTGCAGCCCATTTGTGTTGATCAATTTAACAATGTTTGTCCTCACTGTGTTTGGTTTTATAAGTATATAAAAAAATCTTATTTTCAAGGGCGAAATAGAAAACATTTAATAATGTTAATTTTCATTACATGGCCACAAAGGGTTAAGTTCGCTGATCTATTTAAGTGTTAGGTAACAACGTTATAGATTGCTTGGCTAGACAGGACATTTGCTGGTTGTACACTGTCTGCTACACAATTATAATTATGGTGTATAGATGGCAAGATTTGACAGTTCATACCTGAAAGGTAGTTTCCCAATGTCTATCTGATAGTTCCCACTACAGACATTCCCACCACCATAATTTACAGTGAACACAACCACACCACGCATCGTTGCACCATTGGGGGAAATGGCTCTGATATATATATATATATATTTTTTTTTTTTGTCCTGTTCGGCTGTTAGGTCAAGCAGCATGGAAAATCTGTGTCCCTTTTATGCCGGAACAGTTTTACTGTGTCACAGTGGAGTTTTTAAGCTTCCACTGTGGTTTCTTAGTATTATAATTGAGGTTTATTGAGAATCAGACTTGATCAGTTGAACAGAACAAAGTTTCTAGATGGGAGAGAGAAACAAAGACAAAGCACTAATTGTAAACAGGATGAGAGAAGTAAATCATTACATTATCTACAACAATGAACCATTAAATATGAGTGTTGCATGTGGCTGTAGTGCTACACCCTGCGAGGGAAGGACAGGACAAGATAGAACAGGACAAGGACAGGAGAAGAAACAACCAGGACAAGGGTCATGAACCTGGCTGTACAACTGAAGTGTGGTGGGATTAATTATGTAAATTATAAAAGTCTACAGGACGAGAGTAGAAGTGAGGGGATACACAAGCGATTTGCATATTCATGAGTTATTTGTTGCAGTGAGTGAGTGGCCCCACACCCAGCGAAAGAGTCCGAGGGGTGTGTGCCTGCGGATACATGCAAGTGAATTGACACCGTTTTACATGAACAAAGACTTGACACAAGTGTCCTGTAATTGCTGTGGCCGCACCGCGGAGGCTGAGGACCCCACCCAATCAATCGAGGGGCGGGATGAAGCCCAGGGGTCCACCCATGAGCAGACCGGTGGACGGGACACGTCCCAGGGCGGTCCGCCGGCCCCACCGAGGCACCCCAACAACTGGCCACCCAGTGGGGGCTGCAGGGACCCAATGCCAACCCCCACACAAAAAAGTCCTTTGAATTTACTTAATTTGAACATGTACATCGGTTTCACATGATTACAATGTGTTAAAATGAAATTTTTATGTCATGAGATGAAATGAGATGAGATGAGATGAAAATGAGATGAAATGAAAAAATTAAATGAGATGCTAGTCACTTCATCAGTTCGGCTTACATGACTAGGTCAAGTAGTCATTTATTACCTGATCCATACTCATTGTTGTAGGAATTTTTATTAACAGAAGACTCTTTTGCTGTAGGGTGCTCACAAAGTCACGGTGCACTGGTATTTTTTGTTTTTATTAACAGACGTTTTAATTTTTGAAAAATTAGGTACATATGTATTCTATATTGTCTACATGTCTGTGAATAAAAAAATAGAAGTGCACTGTGACCTTACAAACAACCTATTTTCGTTCCAGGTGATGGCCTTCATTGACAGCACTACTCTGATGCAACTTTAAAGGCATAAAATTAGCATGAACCATTTTCAGCCACTAGAGGGAAGCAAATGTTTTAAAAGGCTGCAAAACCACAGACCGCAGGTTTGTTTTGACACGATTTCTCTTTTTCAAATCCACAGTTCACTCCAACTCCGGCTCAATCTCAAGCAAACGCACATCTTGATCTGTTATAGTACAACTCTGATAAACTTTAAAAACATGGCACAGTCACATGACGAGGGAACATGATTTGGGACTTCAGAGGGAATTTTAACAAAAATATTTCCTTTAAATGAAGATAAGAGTTTTTTTTTCTTTCATATACTCCACAGATAGAAAAAAATCTCTGAAATGGAGGCTTGCTGTTTGGAGAGTGCTATATTGAACAGATTGCATAGTCAAAGAGACGTCATTGGAAGGATTGGAGGGAGTCTATAAATTAAAAGGGACATAAAAAGCTCTTTGTTTAATGCAGAGTGCAGAGCAAGCTGGCTAAAAAATACTCTGTTATAATACTTAAATGTGATTGATTTGTCTCTCAACATTCCAAACAGTCAAACGCTTTAAAATGTTTTTAAAAGCTTTTTCTCCATATAGCTTTGAGCTTGTGTACCGGGGGCATGTGAGCATTAGTATTGTAATTCATCTTTGTGCAAATGTAACAATAGAACAACATCCACGGCAACCACTTGTGACGAAAAAGCATATCTGCGAACACGAGGGGAAGAAGGGGTTGTTTGTTTTGTGTTGTCACCCACGTGGGGGCCATAAAAGTGCCGCAAAGTGTCCATCTTTTCGGATAGAATCACAAAAATATCCTCTTGGCAGGCAAACAAAGAACCAGCTTTAACCAAATACTGTATATACTGTCATGTCAAGCTTATGGGCTGATTAAAGCTCCCTTTCTAAAACCTGAAGAGCCCCGGTTATTTCTTGCTTCTTGTTGATCCAAGCAGACCGCCCGTGGGAATCCTTGTCCGACCCTAGTCAAATGTCGATCAGCACTTGGCTTCTAGAAAGCGAAGGTTCCAACTTATCTTATAAAGTGTCTCGAAGTGTGCCAAGTATTACAAAACAAAAGCCAGACATTTAAACATAAGACGGGTGAAAACCACACCTGGGCTCTGATGCTGGTTCTGACTTTACATGCTCCAGCCAGGGAGCACAACTGCATTTCCTTTTCTTTTTTTAAACCTCATCCAATACACATACATTCAAATGTCCTCTCGCATCCACTGGTCCATACTCTGTCCGTCCAACTGACAAGCACGTTCTTTTGACATGTCTTCTAAAAAAAAAAAAAATCCCACACTGTTTTTTCCTAGTCTCATTAGCATCTGCAGACCTCTGCTTCGCCTCAAGTCCATCAAACACAAGATCCACGATGCCAGCCGGGGTCACCGGAACTCATAGATGGCGGCACTGTGCTCGGGGACGTGGGTGAGGTTTAGAGACTGGTACCTGAGTGAGGTGATACAACATAATTCAAATTACAATAAACAGTCACATATGAGGAAATATAGCATATACGTAATACCCAAAATAAATGAGTACATTGAGCTCCTGCATAATCACAGGTCGGCATTTGTGGATTCGCTTTGATAACGTTGGTAAGAGGCAGGGTACCTCCCGGACTGCTTGCCAGTCAATAGCAGGGCACATACTGTATAAACAGACAACTATTCACTAGAACATGCAAAGCTATTGGCAGTTTAGTCTTCAATTAACCTAACATGCATGTTTGTAGGATGTGGGAAGAAACCGTCGTATTTGGAGAAAACCCACGCAAGCATGGGGAACATACAAACGCCACGCACAGTTTTGAAGCTGGATCTCCTAACTGTGAGGCAGACGTGCTGACCACCATCACACCATTATTTAAAAAAATAAAATAACATTTATTTATGTTGCAATGTTGCATTGATGACTACACACGTTCCTAAAAGTGTTTTTTGTTCACTAGGAAATGGAGAAAAATCTTACTTTTCAAAAGTTACAGTTGAGGCCTGTACATATTAAAAATATTATCACATGAAAAGACAGAATTATGCTATAAACCAGGGGGTGGGCAAAGTAGGCCACATATGCCCCGCTCGCTTCTATAATCTGGCGCACCAAACATTTACGTGATTAAGAAGGCTATCATATTTGCATTAATTTAGCTATTGTTTTAAAATTGGTTAATTAAATTTTATTTATTCATTTTTTAAAATTTAATTATCTCATTAGTTGATTTATTTATTTTAATAAAATCCAAAATATTTTTAAAACAAAATTTTACATGTACATTTAACATTTATGCATTCAAATATATCAGTAAATTACAAATAACCTAACCCACCTGTCCATTCTAAAAATCAAATGTGGCCCTGAGGCACAAAGGTTTGCCAACCCTTGCTATAAACTAAAACGGGCGTTTAATATTACAGGTTTAAAAACGCAACATGGGAATAAGTCCCAGTAAGTTTCTACTCCCCACTGTCAAACTGTACATAAACCCCTTTGTTGGGCTGCAATACTTAAAATGATGGCGCTCGAGACTGCAGTCTATTGAGTGGTTGGCAATACAACAGAAACTGAATGTGAAAAACTGAAAAAGCAATCTTAAAAATATGGTGGGATGCAGGAATATGAGGCTATGACATTAAAAAGCTTGCTCATGGTGCATGGACACATTTTGCATGATGCCAGTAAACCACATACTATTAATACTGCTGTATACTACTTAGGTGCACAGTGTGTTATTTCAATGTGAACTGGCATGCCGATTGGCGTGGTGAATTCTAGCTAAAGCCACGCAGAACAAACATGCCAATATGAAAAGGATTATTTCTTGTTACTGTATGACAGCAGCAAACATTGGGGGGCTGTTAATGATTCCCCACTTTGGAGGAAAAACATTTAATATTCCACCTGTGCAAGCTCACATGGGTGGTGCTTTCCAATGTGAAAGGGAAATTGTTGATATTTGATTTCACGCAGAAGGAAGCAAGAATGACATCGCATTAATATAAAGAAAAGCGAGCTGGCATCAGTTTCCATGTAATCGGAGAGCTTGAATATTAACAGTAAATTAAATACGCCTGCACTTACTCATTAAACGTCATGTTGACAGATCATGTGAAACATATTAAAGCAAGTCAACTGAAATAAAAGTGTCTCTGTCATGCTGACAACAACTAAAAAAGGAATAATGGTTGCGTTGTGGTTACCATTCAGAACTCCTGTGGTAGTAGTAGCCCTCGATCGTTGCTGTGGATTTCTGGAAGCAAATGTAGTAAAATCCTGCAAAGGAAGCGCCACTGATGTCTTTGATTGTGTGGTCCGGGACCAGAAACTGCTCCTAGTGATACACAATAACGCCTGACATTACTAACAGTACGACGTCAAGTTAAGGCAATAAAATGATGCCTTACCTTCCACCTCATGAAAATATAGTCTGAATTTTTAAGATCCTCATAGTCAAAATCATCCGAGTTGAACGTCTTTGCATACTGGTAGAAGGCCTGGAACTTGCCCTGGTGACAAACACGAACAAAAGGATCATTTCAGAATAAACCTGCTTAATGTAAAACCTCCAACAGCTTCTCTCTTCATACAATTACCCAATGTTTACGATCCACATCCTCATCTGCATCCCACTTCCGGGTGAGAAATGGCCGTTTTCTGCTAATAATCTCTCCAGCGAAGAACGTTGTTAGAGTTGGATATTCCTGCCACAACAGACACTTAGTTTTTCATTTTTAAACTAACCTACATGAGTCGTCCTCTTCACGTACAGCGTAGTGTGCTCTTTTGATTTTAGAGGTGGCCCATTTTTATTCTAAAATTAAAAACTAGCAGGAGGATGACGCAGCAGTAGACAGTAGGCGGCGATAACGTTCGGTACACCTGCACAAGCCAATACAACAGCGGTTTAGTGGAGAAGTCTGGAAGGGGGTAAAATATCTTTCAACTGGGGAATTCCATGGTGAAATGTGTGGAATTTGGGTAATGTGGGGAATTGATGGAATGTGGAAAGTAGTTCCTACGAGGTTCTGAATAAGAATTCTGAATGGGAAGGATGGAGCACTTTTTTTGTTGATGTTCCATCTCTGAACGGCGTTTTTGTGTGTGTGGAAAATGTACCAATGTGGGAAAAGTGGTATTTTCTGGGGGGGAAGTTGCTGCGAAATGTAGCAGACTGTTGATGAATGTAATTTACGTAAGGACGTGTCAATACCTAGTGAGCAAAATCTCCAATAACAAATTATTGATGAATTAAGATAGCTCTATCTGATAGTGATAATAGCCCCGCTCACCTCCGTTAGTCCTTTTATTTTCAGGTAACCACAGAGGTAAGAGTCCGCCATGGTGACGTGCTTGAGAGGGAAACCAAACAAACATGAGCATGGTGAAATCAGTTTCAAAGCAGAATTAGCCAGTTAATATGACGCAATTTCGAATATGACAAAACATGCAATTGTGTACAAGAGGAATTCATCCGAATGGTATCTGCAGACGCTAAAGAAACAGTTGTATTCGTGAATGAAATGAGTCATTATTGGAGTACTAATTGTAATAATGGTTGCTAGTGTGGCATGAGGCGGTGCTAATCGATTGCTAGCTTGGCGAGGTTAGGCCGATGCTCATTGATTCTCCATCTGTCAATCATCACAGCCCCGTTTGACAGCTCACCCATGCCCCTCGCAGTTCACCTTTGACGTGACAATTTTCGTTTCAAATGCCCACCTGTAAAACAACTTCCACGTCGTACGAATTCCCTTTGCTCTTTTGGTGGCCCCTGAATTTGGAGCCGCTATACAACAGCGAGGTGACAACACCGGGTTGCCAGGTGTTGATCGGGGGCGGAGGGACAAGCGAGGCCGAGGATGCGAGGGCCGCGCACTGGGAGTCGCTAATGTATCCAGCGGGGACAGGCATGGCTCCTGCTTCGCTGGGTGGGCACCGACACTGGTCAATAGCCGTCGGTGTGATGCCGGCGTCCACAAAGAAGCGTTGGGGGGGGAGCTGAAGCTGTCCTCCAGCCTACAAAAGCCCCTTGAAACCGGAATACTGTAGTTTGCCAGGGACCGAGCTCCCAGGAAAGTAAGTGGACTTCGACACAACGACGAAGGCAAAGCATTCGCACCTATCATTGGCTAAACCCATTCGACGTGCTTAGATCCTATATTCGTATTGGTTCAGTTGGCGGTAAGCGTCACGGTTTTAGATTGTAGTTTTTTCATGTTGTGAAAGCGTGCAAACAGCTATGTAGAAAACTACATTTCCCTACTCGTGAACATTTTCACTACTCTGCTGCCTGACAGACGCAGAAGGTCACACGCGTCCTTTTGAACGCTGGAGCTCCAACTGAAATGAAAAATCCTCTCAGTAGGTAAAATTATTACCCCGGTAATCATTTAACTACTGCCGTGAACATGCGATGTAAATGATCCTAAGTACACACGTAAAAATGTGCCATCTCGTTATCTAAGAACAACCGAGTGTGTTAATACTCTTTAGCTAACTTAGCTTTCCGTAAACATAGCAATTTCACTTCATTAGTGCAATGTTTAGAAGCCTTGCAAGACTCCACATGTTATTCGGAAATGTCCTCTCGCCGTGTAAAATACACCCAAATCCTCAGCACTTCAAATATTCCTTGAAATACTCATCATCAGCCGCAACGGGTAAGGCAATAGCTGATAATTTTCTTCATCTCCACTGGGAATACTCAACAAAACATATTCTTATCTGCTTCCAGAGAGGAAAAGATTTTATCAGGACGTCAGTATATCCCAAGGTGAAGGTATGTGCACATCACTTATGTTCTCAAAACATACAGTATGATCAGATTCATAAGTATGGTTTGATTTTAATTGTATTCATAACGGGAATTACTAATGTTCCCATTTTCTGTGTGTGATGTTGTTACTTCCATCCATTATTTTTTTTATAGCGGTTGTCCTCATTTGTTACTGCAAAAGATAATATGTTGTTTAATTGTCTGTTTTAGGAGGTTTATTTGAGATAAACCTAGATCGAAGGAAGCTGAAAACTCCTGGAGGGAATCTGTTCACAGTGCCAAATGAAGCCCTTGCCATCGCCGTGGCAACTGAGTGGGATGCTCAAAGGGATACACTCAAGTTTTACACAATGCACCTGGTAAGCCTTGTCGCCTGACATTTAAGGCAAGTGTCATTCATATGGGTGTGTTATATTTAGAAAAAATCTGTACAGTCACAAGCCACAACGTTCGTAGTTTTATCCTCTCAAAATTAAAACAATTATCCCAACTGACTGTACTGTTATTCTTTTTGGAGACTACACTTTGCAACACTGCCCTGGACAATCCTACACAACGGAACAAGGACCAAATGATCAGCGGTGCTTTAAAGTTTCTGGAGACAGACACTGTTTGGTATGTGACTTAGACACACTATTTCAACTTTTATACATTTGTAATGTAGATTGAAAGTACTGTAATTATATCAGTACTGGTAGTGATGATAAAAAAATCATTATTGAAAGACACACCGAAGGAGCAATTCAAGCGTAAAGTTAATGTTTGTTGTAGTTACAGAGTGGAGGAGCCCGATGGTTTGGTTGATCTACAGAAAAATGAGTGGGACCCTGTACTGCACTGGATTGAGAATAGGTAATCATGGTTAAAACGCATGCACTCACCGGGCACAACAACATTAAGTACAGAGGCAAACTCTGAAGAGGTCCATTGCAATACATGGCTATTTTACAAAGATTATAATGCTCCATCTTGATTGACCCTCCCAGAGTGGGATAGTTGTAAAAGGTTTGCCATTGCATATGTAATTTGCAGTGTTGTACACTATTTTGTTCCTCACATTTAGCTCTTTAAGGTGACCATAATTGAATGTTTCTGATGGTGGATCCCATTAAATTGTGAAGTTGTACCTATTAAGTGGCTTGTGAGTGGACCTAGACATGAATGCAGTAAATGACGTTCCAGATGTTTAGTGAGTTACATGTCAATTTCAGATACAACGTCACTATTGGTTCCTCATCCAGTATTATGGGCCCTGACATCCCTCAGGCAACCAAAGACACGTTCTGTCAGCATCTTAAATCATACAACTTCTGGTCTTTGACAGGTAATGCATTTGCAAACAAGTGAATGCTTGAATTTGTTTATTTTGTAAGAAGAAATGCTATTGTCAAATTACTAACGTGAGGTTTAATAGTTTGACTCAAATTACTTGTTAATGATTATGTTATGTTATGTGGCACGGTGGACAACTGGTTTGAGCGTTTCAAATCCCGGCCCCGCCTGTGTAGAGTTTGCATGGTTCTCCCCGTGCCTGGGTGGGTTTTCTCCAGGCACTCCAGTTTCCTCCCACATCCCAAAAACATGCATGGTAGGTTTATTGAAGACTCTAAATTGCCCGTAGGTGTGAATGTGAGCGTGAATGGTTGTTTGGTTATGTGTGCCCTGCGATTGGCTGGCGACCAGTTCAGGGTGTACCCCGCCTCCTGCCCGAAGATAGCTGGGATAGGCTCCAGCACTCCCGCGACCCTTGTGAGGATAAGCGGCTCAGAAAATGGATGGATGGATGTTATGTTACAGGAGTAGAGCGCTATAATAATCTGTTTTCTTCTGTGCAGGACTTGAATATGTGATCACCCAGCTGAAGTCTGTTGTGTTATCACTTGGGATGATTGACAGACATCTGAGTGTGGAGCAGGCTGTGCTGCTCTCCAGGCTGGAGGAGGAATACCAGGTAGGAGAAACAGGCTGGATGTATTTTTTTTATTTACATTTTTTTACCTTAAGCTTTAAATCCATCTTCGATTGAAGATAATCCTGCACAAGAAGTTTTTTTTAAAATATATTGTACCAATTAAATTCCCTCTAGGAGAAATTCAACTTTACACATCTTTTATTCCGCACGACACTGAGGAACAGATAACACATGCAGGCGGGGGCTTGCGGAGCCTTGCTTTTTACTTTTTTTTTTTTCTGGTGCATTATAGCAGGACAAAAAAAAAAAAAAAAAGCTGTGTCAACTACACATAATAAAGCATAATCATAATGCCCCTGGGCACGGTGGCTGACTGGTTAGAGCATCAGCCTCACAGTTCTGAGGCCCCGGGTTCAATCCCCGGTCCCGCCTGTGTGGAGTTTGCATGTTCTCCCCGTGCCTGGGTGGGTTTTCTCCGGGCACTCCGGTTTCCTCCCACATCCCAAAAACATGCATTAATTGGAGACTCTAAATTGCCCGTAGGTGTGAATGTGAGTGAGAATGGTTGTTTGTTTGTATGTGCCCTGCGATTGGCTGGCAACCAGTTAAGGGTGTACCCCGCCTCCTGCCCGATGATAGCTGGGATAGGCTTCAGCACGCCCGCGACCCTAGTGAGGAGAAGCGGCTCAGAAAATGGATGGATGGATGGATAATGCCCCTGTTTAACTGACACTCCCAGAGAGGTATTTAATTTAAAAAATATGTATTATTGTGGCGGTGGCCGACTGGTTAGAGCGTCAGCCTCACAGTTCTGAGGACCCGGGTTCAATCCCCGGCCCCGCCTGTGTGGAGTTTGCATGTTCTCCCCGTGCCTGCGTGGGTTTTCTCCGGGCTCTCCGGTTTCCTCCCACATCCCAAAAAACATGCATGAATTGGAGACTCTAAATTGCCCGTAGGCATGACTGTTAGTGCGAATGGTTGTTTGTTCCTATGTGCCCTGCGATTGGCTGGCAACCAGTTCAGGGTGTACCCCGCCTCCTGCCCGATGAAAGCTGGGATAGGCTCCAGCACCCCCGCGACCCTAGTGAGGAGAAGCGGCTCAGAAAATGGATGGATGGATGTATTATTGTAGTTTGCAGAGGTTTGAAATGATCAATACTGTATATTAGCAACAGCTCTCACAGTATGATGCAGTCCACTTCTTCAACACTGCAATACTGTATACTCCAAATAATAAACATATTGTTCAGTGTTTCTCAACCTTTATTGAGCCTAGGCACCCATTTTACATAAGAAAAATTATAATCTCATGATATATTACCATAACAAAGATATATTTGAAATTCATAAATAGTAATTTTCAAAAAATTTTGGTGAAGTTGAATAATTTCCCGCGGCACAGTAGGGTGCCATACCCTGTTTGGGAATCACTGTTACATTAATACCAAAAGTGATCATTATTACCTATCTAAAGGCAGTTTCCATACTGTTCTAGTGTTGAATCATCTGCTTATGTAATTGGTCACAATGCACTAGAAATTGGCTATCAGTGCCTTCTGACCTTATCAATGCATGACACACTTTATCTGACGTTGCCTTGTTCACACAGTTCCATTCTTTGTTATGCTTATTTGACTGTAAAGAAAGCATATCAAATTACTTTTCATACATTTTTTTTAAACTTTTAATACATTTTTGGGGAAGCTATCAAAATGATTTACATTTGAAGTTATCGTTTTATGACATTTGACATCGATACTGCAAAGCACTTGTTTTTTTTTTGTTTGTTTGTTTTACAATTGGATATCTCATTAAGGTCAGTTCTTGTCTTACAAAGATATTCTGCATATGGTTTTATTAAACATTAGGACTTGCATATATTCTCTGGTGGAAAGTGTTCCCTGATCTGTGGGGCCTATAATTTGCACTGCAAAGTATTACAACAGCGCTATTGCTGTGTTCTTTTTGCGGACTAAACTAATCAACCTTCTTCCTCTTCCCTCACAGATTCAGTGTTGGGGAAATGTGGAGTGGGCTCACGACTATGACATGTACGAACTGCGGGCTCGCACTGCTGCCGGTGCTCTGTTTGTACACCTCTCGTCTGAGAGTTCCACTGTCAAACGCAAACTTTTGCAGGACTGAGAGGAAGAAGCTTGCATGGTGAAAGAGCGGAATACAAACTTCCCATCAAACAAACACCACTCCACAGTGTATGACTCAGAAATAGAATATATCCCGTTCATTCTATTTAGTGGTGACAGCTCCTCAGTCTCTATCCATTGTAGTCATCTGCCCTTTCAAACACATCACCAGTCTTTTTTGCTGTGTTTATGTGACAGACGCCAAGTGTGACACCACCCACTGAGCTTCCAGTTGGTTTTCAGTCATCGGTGACATGTCTGGACACTGTGCATGAAGTGAATGGAGACTTAATGTTTGTTGTATTTGTTTGGGTAAATCTCAACACCATGTCAGTTTTCATAGTCTGCTACATTGACTCCATCCATTTGCTAGACTGCTTTATCCTCATTAGCGTTGTATGTGAGCTGGAGTCCATCCCAGCTGACTTTGGGTGAAAGGCGGGGGTCCACCCTGAACTTGTCGCCAGCCAACTGTCTGCTACATTTAAACATGTTAAATGTGTGGACGATGTACACTGTGCTCTATGTTGTAATGGCACAAACATTCAGTTGAAATACTGCTACATTCATGTTCTGTTCATCTTTTGAGGTATTGATTAAATACTGTAAAATTTACACTGATGTTTCTGACCAATGTATTTGTAGGAGCTACTACCAGAAAGATACATCCATACATCCATGCAGTCAAATAACATTAGTCATTTGATATCGCAAAACTCATTTAATTAATTTACATGCTGACAATTTTGGACACGTTTGTCTATTAAATAGATTAAATAGACTCTAGTTCCACGAGAGTCAACATTATCCAGTAAGTACACACAATAAATCAAAAGGTGTTATTGCTCAAAAAATAAATAAACCAATTTTAAAAATGAGAACAAGCGACACTATCATAAACATAAAACAATTTGAGTTTTACTGTGGATTTGGACTTTGGATTATTTACAATCGTCTAGCCTCGATGAGTGAAGTCACGGTTGACCAATCGCACAAAAGGTCAGAGTTTCTCGACCAATGGCATGGCTCTGGGGGTGGGGCATGCTGCATGTTTCCTGATGGAGCAACATCGCGTTTCTCCTAATTGACTTGTTTGTTGACGGCCAAGATGGAGTTCCTTATGGGAAATCCGTACAGTACCCCAGTGGGGCATTGCATTGGTATGTAAGAAGTCGTCACAGAAATGACAATATGAGATTATGTTTTGAAAACGTATCGAATCCGCGGCGATATTGTTAGCGTGCGAGCTAGCACTAGGCTATCGCCAGGGCTCTTTAAAACTATCCCCGTTAGCCGCCTAGCTAACAAGTACTTAACATATGTTGTCGTTGTTAGTGTTACTTGTGACAAAACACTTGAGTTTGTCGTTTTTATTGCTGAGTCTGACGTAGACATCATTTGCAAAGTTATTCGCTCATTCATTGGCATATTGAATGACCGTAGCTAGCCAGTAGTTAGCTAGCCATTAGTCATCACCTCTTATTAACTCTGTTCGTTTTTGACAGGCGCCCTCGCGGTTCTTTTTTCCCCCCTCTTCCCTCTCTCTCTTGCTGTGTACTTATTTTCCAGAAAGAGCAACTGACGGATCCCTACCAAGTGAAGACTGGACGCTTAACATGGAAATATGTGACATTATCAATGAAACAGAAGACGGGTGAGCACACAGAGAAAATCAAGACATTGATCACCTCTCATACTCTTGTCAAGATTATCGCTGCTTTTATCACTTGAAGCCCATCTCTTCCTTTGCAAATATGATTTAAACCAGGCCGCGCTGTTTATCTCCCTATATGGTTAAGCTGTTGCGTGAAGTCAAAAGCTTGTTTGATTAGTGGGTTGTAATTTGTCTTAGATGGGTCAAGCAAATCGCACGGATCTGCATTTCACTTTATAAATAGTCTGCTCAAATCTGCATTTCTTCGTCTCTCTTTATGAGATCAATACCGAATGTAGAACTAGTAGTCAAACAACGCATGAGTTAATTATTTCTGATGCATACGCGTAAACTCCAGCTATGTGAAAATGATTGACTTATGGATCTCTCAATTTTTAAGTTCCTTCCCCATTTAAAAATATGTTTGGTTTATTGTTCAATGCTGGCATTGTTAATTTGTCAGGTGTACCTTTGTGTGCAGGCCAAAGGATGCGATTAGGGCAGTGAAAAAAAGGCTGAATGGCAATAGGAACTACAGGGAAGTCATGCTGGCTTTAACGGTGAGTACAAGCTGAGGAGGACACAATTAAAGTGGACTCCTAAAGGTTGAGCACAATCCATTCCTAGGTCTCTGCTTGGCCTCCCATTTGTTCATGTTTCAAAACACTTTTCCCCAGTATGAAATAAGCAAAACAGTTAATCTGCTTCAAGACTTCGCATAAGCATAAAAAAAAAAAATCACAACTATATGAAACTAAAATAAGGCTCCTCACATGTTCTTACCTTTCCCATAGACAGCGTTTAAGGAAGCAGAGGGAGTCTTGCTGAAGGCATCATTGTGCTTTTTTTTAAATATATATTCTTGTCATACAAGTACTGTTTAAAAATAAATTGATCGCTGTAAAATAAAACTAAACAAACCTATTTACCTTGATCCCGGAAGGTGATTCTCTTCACATTAAGACTAAACACACATCACATGTTGGCTTGATATTATTGATGTTCACTTTGTGTAACTTTTCAAATATTGTACTAAACAACCACGACAGCGTGTGTACACTACCACTCTGTCACAATAAGTTCCATTCCCAGCTCTATGGTTGATCATCATATTAGTCGTACCATTCGCCCGTATCAGTCACTGTATTTACATGTGACTGTCAATGAAAGTGTGGTGCAAAAGGTGTAGTTTTTCCCCATTTTACAGTCACAACAGCGAGAGGACGATAAAGCATATGCTGTACATTTAATAGACAATAGTTTCAACATTTTTTCACCTCTCTGCTTCCATCAGGTGCTGGAGACTTGTGTAAAGAACTGTGGCCACAGGTTTCATGCTCTAGTCACTAGCAGGGACTTTGTCGATGGCGTTCTTGTTAAAATAATCTCTCCTAAAAACAACCCTCCAAACATCGTTCAAGACAAAGTATTGGCCCTCATTCAGGTAAGCTCACAACAAAAGGGGATGTGTGTTGTCTTTGTCTGTTCCACACGTGTGATGGACATACAGCTTTGTTACCTTTTTCATGTGCTGCAATAGAGAATGTGGTTATTTATGATCAAGCCAGTGAATGTGAGGCTAATTGAGATATTCAGAGGTTTTTTATGACAAGTTTATGAGGCTGTGCAGAAGTGGGCAATGTGCAGTCAGATAAAGGAGAGTATCTCTCGGGTTTCACCCAGTGCAGCTCATGTTACCAGGCTCAGCTCAGGTAACCTTGCAATGCTCTTATTTCCACTAGTTGGCCATAGCATGGCGCCAGGAGAGGAGCATAGCAGTGTTTGTCAAGCCAATAGGCTAACAAGTTTGGGGCACTAGGGTTGTGCAACTATTGTTGGCATGTTAACAGATGTTCTTACGCATACCAAGTGCTAATGCTGTTGCAATATTCCTGTTTCCATTACTGTGTGTAGCCGGTGCACACACAAGTAATTGGAGAACCATTCTCTGGTGTTATTTTTTACACCCCATACTTTGTTATTCTGTATGAGCCCCCTTTTCCCACTCTGTCTGGACCCTATAAGATTATATTAACCTTGTAAGGTTAGCAGTAGCTCTTAAATTGTGTTCATAAATTGAATAATCCTAGTCCGCAGAATAATGGAGTAGTGGTGAGCATGTGATGCACAAGCAGCAAATCTGGGCTCCAATCTCTCTTTTTCCAACTGTGTAGAGTTTGCATCTTTTACAGGTAACATGGTTACGTCCCACATCCCCAAAACATGCATGTTAATTTAGGTTAATTAGAAACTGTTAACTTGGCCATCGATTTGAATTTGAGTCACAATGGTTATTTGTCTATATGTGCCTTGTTATTGACTGGCGGCCAGTCCAGGGTGTCCCGTGCCACACAGTTAAATTCGAGCAGGCATTATTATAGTAATAGGAACCTGATTGTGTTTTTGTTTTTAATGTTCTTGGGGCAGCACAGTGGTGTAGTACTGGTTAGCAAGTCTGCCTTACAGTTGAGAGGTCCCAAGTTTGACGGGGTGTCGTTTGCATGTTAATGTGGGATTGATTACCTATACGACCTGCAACTGGTTGGGTGTACCGCCCCTCTTGCCCAAAGTTAACTGAGATATGACGAGCTATTGAAAATGGTACATGTTAAGGTACATACAATCGGAGCTGCCAGACAAGATAAATTGTTGTTCTTTACAATCATGCATTTCTAATTTACTGTGATATTAAAGCAGGATGTGATGTTTTATTTTTCTTGGCCTATGCCTCATACCCTTTTCTAAGGTTTCATGGGAATCAACCAAATAGTTTTTATTTGATCCTGCTAACATCAATCAGTCATGGAAACTTACTTTAACCCACAATTGCACTTAAATCTTGCTTTTTCTGTGACTGCAGGCATGGGCCGATGCTTTCAGGAGCAGTCCAGATCTCACAGGCGTTGTCCAAATCTATGAGGAGCTAAAGAGAAAAGGCATCGAGTTCCCCTTGTCAGACCTGGAGACCCTCTCGCCTATACATACACCTCAGAGGGTAGGAGGGAGGGGGCGGCAGCATCTCACACCACCAGATAATTGTTGGCAAGTGCAGCTAGACAGTCTTCTCATGTGATTTGTCCTATAAGACCGCATCTGCACCGGAGGGAGACTCAACTTTACATAAGTACACCACCCCATCCCAACCTGCGCCACATGCTGTTCCAACGGCCTTCACCACACCTCAAGTTCCAAACATTCAACCCACTGGGGCCATCAACCCAACACCTGAACAGGTACAGTATGCACCATTCAGCATTTTGAACACACTTCCCCAGTGCTATTGAATGAGAAATTGTGTCCAAACCTTTGACTTGTAGAGAAATTACACATACATGTAGTTTCAGTGGATGCAATGTGGCTAAGAAGTGACATTTGGTGTTTAGATTGAAATATTTGTGTCTATTTATTTTTATATTGATCCTAGTAGACTAGTACTAGTATTGTAATAGTTATGTACCGTAAACCCTATTTATTGTGGTTAAGACCAAGCCCCTTCACAAATAGCAAAAAATTGTGAAACACGTTTAAAATGACCTATATTAAAGCTTTAAACTCAAATATACCCCCAGCAATGATGTCAAGACACTTTAAGATCATTTCAAGATCATCTTACAAATTTGCCCTTAAAAATGGCTTACAATTATTTGATCTAAAAAAAAAAATGCATCAGAAGTACGAGGTTGCTGGCATGTATGCCACTGCTTGGCAAGCCATAAAAATTCCAATTACTACTTTCCTATTAGTCATCTGATTGTTTTTGATTCAGTAGTACATATTTACTCTTGTTTTCTTAAATATTTGTGTATTGCAAACAACTCTTTAGCTTTCGTTCGGCACTCGCTGTATGTTATGTTGAGCAGTGAGCCTTTACCGGTTGATGCTGCCAGTAGTGATCCAGACATTTCTCTGTACCATCGTGAGACATTTACCACCCTGCTTTCTCCGAAATCAACCCCACACGTTGTCAAGCCAGCCAGTTATCAGCTGGGGGACAACACTAGCTACTCTTTCGTAAAAGCACTTCAGAAGGATCAGGGCATTTTGAAGCATGTTAGGTAGGGTTCATCATCATTTGAATTTGAGCGATTCCGGTCCCGATTCCTCATTTCGATGCCAGTTCCAAACGATTCTCTATTCCGATTCTTTTAGGAGGCTGGGTCCAAAATGTTTGCATGGTTTCAATAAAGGGTGTCCAAATTGTGAACATAAATTTTCTTACCCGCCCGCAGCATAAATTAAAATGAGCATTTGACTCGAGGTTCTTTGTAACCAGTATCAATATCAAACCTATGAAATAAAAGGCAATGTGTGTGGAACTAACCCAATTGACTTAAAATGCATTAATTATCAGCTAAAAGTTAAATATAGCATTGTAACAATAGTTATTTGCGACTGTTTTATCATGTCAAATTTATGTGAAAGTTATAATTTTACTTCCTGTTTTAAGTGTGTAGCCTTTTATTTTGAAGAGTTCGCACCGAAACTCAGCATTTTGTTATGAAAAATAACTTCACACGACACCGGTAAAAATGAAAGTAAAACAAAAAATTGTAATGAATGGAGCTAAATGGTCTGTAAAGCGTCGATTCCTTTTTGTCCCAATTCATTGTGATGTAAAGTTGCTAGTTTGAACTTTTGGTGAGGTTTTAGCTCAATGTTAAGCTTGTAATGCGACTGTTTCTACTTTCTTTCCAGTAGGGTAATTTATATATATTTTTTGTGTCTGTCATCAGCTCTTACGTTGGTTTGAAGACTAAAACGCTAAAAACCATCAGTGCAAGAGTGCAACCCACCGTTCAACTTGTTAGCTGGCTCAATGTTGGCATAGACGTATTTTATTGTTTCACTCACCCAATTGACTGAAGTTCTGCGCGGTGTAGGCTGAGGCTCGGAGCGAGAGGGAGCGCGTCAGACTTCTACACATTGTGAAAGCCTCCTTTGCACAAAATAATCTTAATCCAGGTGTTGCACTGAAGTTACTGGTCATTTATTTTAACATAGTTAATTAAGACACACTTTTGTTCGCCACTGCCTTTGGGTACAAGCACGTCTTCGTGCGTGTTCTTCTTCATTGGTTTTTGCCACTTCTTCTTCGGGGTTGGTGGACCGTAGGGATTGAAACTGGGGGAACTGATTTTGGGGGAACCGGAATGTTAAACCTGGTTCCAATTGGTTCTCGTTTCTCGATGGCCAACCCTAATGTTAGGGTGTTCCAGAAAGACCTAAACAATACGCGAATAGGTGCAAATTGGTGCAATTTTCAGCAAATGGTAGAAATAGAAACATTTGCGAGTAGATTAGTTCACGATTGAATGACAATTTGCAGATCGACGAGGTTTCAGTCGTGTACTATTTCTCAATCCAGTTGCTTTCATTTCCGTGTCAGATTTGCAGACTGCGCAGCGAGTTGGATGTTGTGCGAGGGAACACTAAAGTCATGTCTGAGATGTTGACTGAAATGGTCCCGGCACAGGAGGACACTTCTGACTATGAGTTACTACAGGCAAGGAGCAACTCCTATCTGAGTTTTTGTGTACTGTGTGTGTTTCAAAATGCTTCTGGGTATGTGCCTTATTAGCATGTACTCTTAACTGTGTGTATTTCAGGAGCTGAACAGGACGTGCAGAGCCATGCAGCAGAGGATAGTGGAGCTCATATCCTGTGTCTCCAACGAGGCAGTTACTGAGGAGCTGCTGCACGTAAACGATGACCTCAATAACATCTTCTTGCGCTACGAAAGGTGAGAACACTTATTCAATGTCAGCAGCTGCACACGGAACTGACCCGTCAGCGTCCATGCGCCAATGTCCTTTCTGTGCTTCAGATACGAGCGGTTCAGATCTGGAAGGTCTACAGCTCAGAATGTCAACAATGGGGTGAGTCAGTACTTCAGGTCGGGGGGAAACATGTCCATTGTCTGTCTGTTATTCAGAGCTACTGTTACACCCACGGCTGCATGACGTCTCCATTCTTCGACATCACAGCAGTTTCCATCTGGTGCGCCTGAATGTTGTTAGCCGTCTTCACAATGTCTGATCTGTGTGCTGTCGTTCACTGATTTTCATGCCTAATTAACTGGAAACTCAACAAACTTGTATTATCTAGATTCATTAAACACACAGGAAAATACTATTTAGAAGGCCAATTCCCAAGTGATTTTTCTTCTTATTTAATATTCTAATTTCTTGAGATGGTGAAGTTGGAGTTTTTGTTAGCTATAAGCTATAATCATCAATATAATATAAAAACATTAAATCTTATACTGTGTTTTGAATCTGTATGAGTTTCACTTTTTTAATTGAACAACTAAAATAAGATTTTCCACTGTATTCTAATTCATTGATATGCACCTTTATAGTTAACAATAAATAAAAACGTAACACCTAACATGCTCGAGACTGAGACCAAATTGGTCGCATATGTGACCTTTTTTTTTTTTTTTTTTTTTTAACTTGTGCGATTAAAAATGTCATCTTGTTGCACTTGTGCGAGTGCATGTTTTAATGGTTGAAAGTCTCCTTTTTTACCCTATGCATTCTCCTGAACGCTCCCAGAGAGAGAGAGAGAGAGAGAGAGAGAAAAAAACATCTTATTGTTATGAATTCCAATATTAGGAGGGCGTGTGTGTGTGTTGGGAGGCTACACTAACTGCAAAGTTTGCCTGCTTAATTTGTCTGTCATTTTCATTTTACTCATTAAAACACAGAGTCGTGCAAAGGTTTTAATAACTTTGTTAAGAAGCTAACAAATCTATCTATCTATCTATACTTATGCAATCGTTTTAAATGTATAGCAATCATTTGGTCGTGGTATTGCTCAAAATTAAGTGGTTTTCTCGAGGGAAGAAGGTTAGGAACCCTCATTATAAAAACTGGCCCCTCTGAGTCAAACAAATGATCAAATAAAAGTAAAGCCTTGTTTTTTTTTGTTTTTTTTTTTTCATTTAATTGACCTGTTTTGTCTGCCACTGCTTGACAAACTTCTTGTTCACAGTAAAATATTTTGCAAATATCTCAAGTCACTGTCAATCTTTTCTTCATGTGAAACTATGGTATGCCGTCATGCTGTTGCTCCTCCAAAAATTATGCAAAGCATATCATGTGCTGGTGCGACCAACTTTTTCCAGTTGGTCGCACCAGTGCTACTAGTGCAAAAGTTAGTGTGGAGCCCAGTCTAAGGACATAACACCAATTGCAGTGCACAGGGTTAATTTCTGCATTATTTGTGTTCAGTATAGATTTAGTTTTTATCTACGGACATTCTCAAAAAGACATTTAGCCGCTTCTTTGTTGGGTTTCCTTTGAATTTAGGCACTGTATACGTTGCAGTGTCACTGTCACCTTTTAGGCATGTAACTGTCTCTTTTTTTCTGGTCTTTTCTGTTCCTCTGTTTCTGTGGCTAGCTGAGACAGGCAAGTACGAAACCGATCTCGGCCTCCCTAAAAGATCAGTACCCTGTAGTAGTCTGACCCCACGTGGACTTTCGAAACCTGGTTGAATATGTGGGGCTTCCACCCCGTACGGCATGTCTTGTCTTGTCTATGCAGCCTCAACCAGTCAATGACTCGGAACAAAGATAGTGTTAGATGGCAAAATATTACGAAAAATAAATCTGTTTGTCTGACGGTCATGATGTCAAGTAAGAATGTGCCCCCATCCTCATACAGACCTTAAGAATCCTCTACCCTGTTCTTCTCCCTTTTTTTTTTTTTTTTTTTTCCTCCCCTCCTTCTTAAGGGGATATTTATACACTTTTATGAGAGGGGAAAAAAGCCCTTGTGGTACATGTATGTAAAGTCCCTCTTACCAAAATCAGCTTGAAGTAAAAGTGTACAACCCCTTAAGAAATGTTTTTTTAAAGACATTTTCATGCTCTCCTGAAGCTTATCAGCTAGATTGTTTTTCTTGTGTTTCATAACATCATCACCTGTTTATTAGTTGTGACAGTGTCGATCCCACGGTGCAAACATACTACACATTAAGAAGTCCAATCAGTTTTAGAGTTGATGCATTTGTTCACAATTATGTTTCTGCTTTTCCCACCAGGTCTTAAGTGAAGCGACAGCGGACAACCTCATAGATCTGGGTCCCGCCTCACCAGCGGTGGTCAGCAACATGCCCAACGCAGCTCCAACCAGCTTACCTCCGAGCATCACTGCCACCACTGGGAGAGCATCCTCTCCAGCCACCTTGGCCTCTCGCCTGGCTGGACTAGGTACGTCTACGACACTAAACCCCCTCGACAGGGCTCTGTTCCTATCCCCGCCAGTCGCAAGGAAACATGAGTAATTGATACCCCATGAGTAATTGATAGCCCCCCATAAAAATGTTCATAATTGCATATACTTATAGTTTTAAAAATGTTTATAATAGCATGTACAGTAATCCCTCACTATATTGTGCTTCATTTATTGCAGATTCATTGCGTCAGTGCAAGGTCAGTGTAGTGCAGTTACTCGCCTCCACATCTTTGATACAGTCAGCTTTATAGGCTAATTGAGTTAAATGTGGCAGCAATGACTCACGGAAGATCGACTGGGCTCTTGTTCTTAGCAGAAAAAGAAACCTTACTGATTATATGCAACTCATACATTTGGTAAATCACCAAATGTCTAAAAAGTGACTGTTTAAAACACAAGCCACAGTCAGAGTTTTATGAAATAAATTCACTAATACTAACCTTAGCCCGACAAATAGCTAATGCACACACTCATAACAATATCAACAGCAAGAAATGCAAGTAAAGAGCAATGTTTTACATTGATTTTCTACAACTACAGTACTGTAGTTTAAAACATCACCACAGAGAGTTCTAGGTATCCATAATGCATTTTTCTGACTATAGTGCCGGACTGTAAGTGTGAGGATGTAGTTTAAATGGGTACGTCAGGAAATCGCCTGTTCAAACGATGTCACATGGACTGTTGTTCATGTCACACAAGCAGGGCATGCTAAATAGGCACGTACTCATGTTGTGCATGTGGATGGCAACCCGAGTGGACAAATAAAATACCTGATAAACAAGGGTTTACCATACTGCTAACTATGATCCAAAAATAAGTTTGAATTAATATTCAACAATCGACATTACCCTTAAATGTAAGTGGTTTGCAGTTTTTTTGATTGTGCGTTTACATGGACATGTCGTGAAGACTGTAACTAACAACCCAGGTTAAATTTAGCTCCTCCCAGACATACAAGGCTTGGATTTAAAATGTAAAATATCTAGTCTAATATATAGTATTTGGAATGAGTTGACTCTTTTGAAAAACAAAACTTGCATAGGGTATGTATGAATTATCTTTAAATGTGGGCTGTGCAAGTTGATTGTGTGTAGTAGTAAGCTGTACGGTGTGTTTATGTTTTGTGCAGATGTTGGCGCCGACAGTGTGAGCAGCACCCTAAGCTCTTTATCCAGCTGCAAGCCTCCACCTTCCCAGGACGAATTTGACGTGTTTGCCCAAACTAGGACTGGATCCCTCCCTGAACCTAAAGCGATGTAAGGCCATCACAACAAACAATGAATTAGCCGAGGAACTATTCTCTCAAACTTTACATGGCACGTGTCTTTAAATGAGGGTCTCCAACCAGCTGTCCATGGATCATTTGATACCAGGCTGCACAGAAAGACTGTAAACGTTATTTTGAGAGTCTGAAAGGTTTATTTTGAAAATCAGTTGCATCCACCTGTGATTCTGTTCACGTTAAACTACTTGTTTCAATCATGTGATATGGTAATAATAAAGTAAACCCACATGATAGTAAAAATGTCTTTCGAGAGCCTCTTCGGGAAAAGGCCAAATGATGAGGCTGAAGAAAAAGCGCCTATAACTTCCACGAAAAAGAGAGCTGTATTCAGGAAACTGTGGAACAAACAAAGGTCGGGACAGCTGCTTTAAATGACACAAAAACACACCTTTATTGCATCATATCTCCTTCCTTTCTCAGGACTCAAGCAGAGGACAGCCATGCTGCTGCAGCTGCTGCTCTTCCTCCCACTCTGGATGTCCAACAGCCGCATGCAGCAGCGGTGAGTCTCAGTGAAAAACACTGTCAGGGTTGTGTGTGAGTCTGCAACCTGTAGCAAAAACTGGCAGATGCCAATTTTTAACAGAATAATAAAAAATCATGTAAATAATTGCTTGTTATTTTAAATGGTGTCATCACTAAACAAGTAGGGCTGGGTGATTAATTGATGTTATTTATTTATTCTTTCTTTATTTAACCACCCACCTACCTACCTACAGAGGGGAGCTAGTTTACAAAAGGACAGGCAGTGTTGCAAAGTTGGCAACTGTTCGGACCCCTTTAGCAATTATTTTTCAAAAAAGTGACACGCAACTTCAATTCCCGCTAAAAAACGGACATGAGCAGAATCATTTTCTCACTTTGTTTTCTGTAACAAGAAAAGAGCCTGGCAGACGGCAATCATGAAGTCAATCATGCTGAGCATTGCCAAACGTGGTGCTATTTTTTATTTTATTTTTTTATGTGCTTCCATGGGTAAAATATTTTGCTGCAGTCACCTTGCCTCACCTCTCTTTGACAAGCCATATGGCTCAGTTGCGACATGCAGTTTGACGGCTCATTTTATGTTGTTAAATGATCATATTTTAAGACTGTTTTTTTCCTTGTTTTCACATTATCTCTAAATAAAAATATATACATTTCTATTAGTAAATGCTTGGGGGTGGAGAAGCTGTTTCAAATCTTATCAGGAGAAATAAAGCTGATCTCAGAAGGGGGGGGACAAAACGCAAAACTTGTTTTGAATAATGCCATTTTCATTTGCCTTTCCTATAAGCAAATGAAAAATCGAAAATCTGATTTTTGTGTGTGAGAGAGAGAGAGAGAGAGAGAGAGAGAGAGAAATCGAATTTTATTTTAAGGCCAAATCACCCAGCCCTATGAACAAGATGGCCTTAAACTAGGTCTTAGGATGTTCTCCAGTTGTGTAGCCACTAAACACAAATTGAAATGACAGTTATAATTGCTGCTGTTAACCTGTTTTTCCTCATACAATAAGCAGATATGGAATGAAAAACTTTGTTTGAATTCTTAAATATGCCAAGGTATTAAAAGCGCTTGCTTGAATTGTAGTCACTATGGTTTTGTGATAAGCCACTACCCCAACTTTTTTCATCCCTATTTTAATTTTTTTTTTAAGTTGCATTAAGTGCATACCAATTAAATCATATTCACTTTTGTGTTTTGGGGCTTGATTTTGTTTTCTTTTGTGGCTTTGCTGCCCCAATGGCCACCCACGGTCATTATGATCTCGCCCTCTAGTGTGTCGGAGGCCAGTCCTCTGTCATGGATGACATAGAGGAATGGCTAAGTACTGATGTGGTGAGCCTATCATGATTTTTGTTTTCATTTTGTGTTATTTCTTTCCTTTTTTCCATTCTGTTTTATCCTTTGTCCTCTTATTTTTAGTAATATAATCCACTCGCACTTCAATTTTTCCTCTGATCGTTTCATTTTAACATCCTAGATTACTTTGCTAACACTTTTTTGGGAACCAGTGGTCATTAACATGGCAGCATATTGTACAAATGAGCATCAAGTAAACTGTGACTGCAACTATCAGCTCTCAGGAATGCAACGATTTTGATATTGACTCGTTCAAATTATGCCCCATTTTTTTGTAATATCATAAATCTTGAACAAAAACTATTTTAATCATATCAGTCATTTTGCTCAGTTGTATTGTCCCCCCCCAAGACTTACACATTCTTGAAAAACAATGACTTTATTCTTCTGAAATTTAATTTTCCTCTATTATTGAGTTTTTTATTCTGATGACTTAAAAAAAGATGACCTTTTCTTCTGACATGACAATTTTTCTATTATTGGGTCTTTATTCCCACAATAACTTTTTTCTTAAAAAAATTTAACCTTACCACAATTTTATTCTCCATAGTTTTACTGAAAAAATTAACTTAACATTTTTTTACATTTTTGCATCATATTGCTTATTCATTCTAATACCTTTTTACATATTTCTTAAAAATTATTGCTTTATTCTCATGACATGTTTTTGTCTTATTGGGGCTTCCTCTCCAGACCTTTTTCCAATGAAAAAGATGACTTTATTTTTGTAACTTTTTGCACAATTTTATACTCGATAGGATTGTTTTCTCAAACAAATACAACAATTATAACATTAAAAATTTATTCTTGTAATATTGCACATTAAAAAAGTGTACTTCATTCTTGGGACAATACATTCTTATATTAATATTGCTTTATTTGCATATGATTATTTTTTTTTTTTTACATTACTGCTGTTTTGTAATATTACTTCATCCTCCTAACATCATGCCGTTTCTTGTAATTTCAATTTTATTTCCCTTGAATGTGGACCATATACTAATGCTCTATTATTACAAACATAATTCCAAACCATATGCATCTGCTTTTACACAGTTTCTGCTCATGCTCATTTTACACAAATCTGCAATCCTGTCATGCCTTGAATATTGCCAACTGTGTGTTTGTGGTTATTTAATTCTCTTAATGCACATTGGTGTCGTTTTTAACTAACACTACTTTTGGTTGATTGCTAATCGACTGGCAAGAGGGTCTTTCTCAGTATGATATCATAATAAGACCTAATTGGTGAGATGTTAATTCATAAAGAATGCTTGCATGTTGCCTCTGGGGGTGCTTCCATTATGAACGGGAGTGTGTTTCCAGTGTTATCACTTGTAAAACCTTGTCTTCCATCTACAGAAAGGAGACGAAGGTGAGGAGGGTGTGACAAGTGAAGGTAAGTACAGTACAGTGAACTTCGGTTTATTGCAGAGAATACCCGCCTGCAACAGGTGAAAACCAGTTTTTTATATATAGCGAGAGAGAGACCATGTAAAAACTTTTTAAAACACGCACTTTCAACTCATTTGAACATTTTAAGTAAAACATACTTTTTAAAGTATTCCTTATTGCCTGTTCTCACTCTCGCATAGTTCTCAAACAAAGATCCCAAGTGTGCTTGCTTCAAGCTGTTGTTTTCACTCCTAGTGGACGTTAACTGTAAAACTGACTCATAAAACGCCACAAATTAAAATACATTTAAACACCTTAATGTTTAACCAACCCCAATTTTGTCTAACAAAAGTCCGTTAGCTTAATGCTGACAATGTGAAACGCCATAGAAGGGCTAACAGAAAATACCATAGATGTTTCTGTAATTGGGTTTCCCCTAGTGGTGCGTGAAAGAATCTCTGCCTAGGTGCAGTTCAGTTGTATTTATTTTTTAAGGCCAATCCTTCATATTTAATATTTAATACCCGTTTTTAGACTTTTATTTAGATCAGATTTTTTTTGCTAACTTTTATGTGCAATACATTTTAAGTGAAAAACTATTTAAGTGCAGTTTTTCATTTTCCTATACAGAATTTAAATGCATTGTTAATGTTCAAACTGGGCATGTTACAATGGCTTACGATAATACTAATTATGCTTTTTAAGAATTAAACCTCAGTGTTTTTTTTTGTTTTGTTTTTTAAATCAATAACATTTTGAAGGCCTACTACACTGCTGTATTTTAATGGTGGTACTTGGAGAGTAAGTCTTTTTTGAGGTGGGACTAAAAGTTTGAGAACGACTGTCTTATTATTTTTTTTTGCTTGCTTGTATGATCGCAGAGTTTGACAAGTTCCTGGAGGAACGAGCCAAAGCCGCAGAAATGGTCCCCAGCCTGCCATCTCCTCCAAGTGCTGAGCCCGGCGCTGCGCAGGGAACCCCAAGCCGCAAGAAGCCGGACAGACCGGAGGACGCTTTGTTTGCCATGTAGACCAAAACACATCAAGTAACACTATTTAGATCCACTGCAGTGGTATAACTTCATTGAAAGGGAATCTGTACGTCTACGCGGGAAGAACTTAACTGAAGGTTCTATTTTCATATGTTAAAAAAAGGGATGAATGGCATGAAATGACAGCGGGGTGTGTGCGTCTTCATGCTTGCATGTAGACTTAAATGGGTTGCCCCCCCCAAAAAAACCTCCCAGCATGCATCATTACACACGATTAGTCAGTTATGTTTTGTTACTAAACCCTCCGGTTTGGTTTTGCTGTCCTGAGCATCCATACGGCAATATTATTTTTCCGTTCAGTCCCGCTGCAAGTAGGCATAAGTTCAAGTGTAAATGTGTAAATGACTAATGTTCCTTTTCGTGTATATTCCAAGTGAAGTATGTTTGAGAGAAATGTAATATACAGTAGAATTGTAGGGGGAAAGGGAGGGCTGATGAGCTCGCATTTCCTGGCTGCTGTATGATTAGGGATGCGCTGCACAAGCAAAGGGAACCTCATGATGTAATGCGCTTAAAACAAGTGAGTTTAGTTTGGCATAGTTGTACACAGTAATGTGTTTTATTTGGGGTCCAATCTGCCTTTTTTGTGTTGTAGTTTTCAAACTGCCCTTATTGACTACGTATGTGTTGAAGTTTCTTTGGCTTAGGTCTTGTTTGCGTGATCACCTTAATGCTGAGAAAATAATTTGTGGGCTGTTTTTCTTCTTCTTTAGTTCAAAGGACCAAATGTGTTATTTCCCTTGGATACAGAAAGAACGCCTTCAACACACGGTTATATCATTCTCATCCCTTTCATGCTGTTTGCACATTATTAGTGTGCGCTTCCTGTAGGCTGACATCTTGAGAAAAGATTCTGACCTTTGCAGCGCCACTATTTGTTCCCCAGAAATGAGCTCAGGCGCTACAAATGAGACCTTTTACTTTCTTGACTGGAGTAAACTTGTTCCAGGAGCTGAGCGCAAAAGCGTGCACTTTGACAGCGGCGTGGCATTTGAACTTGTACTTTATGTAAATCAGCTGAGGGAGGAGCACTCGGATGTAAGTAATTATAGAGTTTGGGAGTGTAAAAATAACTTATTGGTAATTGTCCTCCCCGCTCCCCTTCACATGAGTATTTTAAATGGTTTTATTGCATTAAAGGAATATATGGGGAAAAGCTCTATGTAGGGACAATTGGTTTATTTTTGTGGCTTTTTATGGAGTCTAGATATGTTTTATACATTGATGCTGGCTGATGTAGTGTGTGTTATTGGTTCTGTTTGTGTTCCTGTGGGTCGAATGTAAACACACAAAGCGTCACCTGTCATCCAGTCAAGAAGGATTCCTCTTTATTTTTAGATTTACTGGCGCATCCTCTCTCCTTCCAAAATTTTACATCTATGTCGACTGAATAGACACATAGTAGTGTCAGAAATGTTCCAGGACATGTGCCACAAAAAATGTACAGTGGACCCCCCTAGCCGGACCCTGAAAATTAGCCAATAAGCGTTTTTAGGGTTCATCGAGGGGACCTATTTCTTAGATGTGGACAACATCCCGATGGCCGTGACAATGGAGCTGTGGAGGATCCCGGAAGAATCCTTCCAGGATTACATGCATGTGTGGCAGAGAAGACTGGGAACGTGCGATAGGCTCCAGGGTGATTACTTCAAAGTGGAAAACTTGGTTTGGGTTTGAAATGCATCTTTTGCGACGCCAGTCCTGGAGGTTTTCTGACACACCTGGTATATTGTCGATGTCCTGTATGCCTCTTGTTTAGTCCGTTAATGCCAGTGTGTCCTCTTTATTGTCCATGTGTAACTGGATCTCAGCACACGGAACAGTCCAGCTCCCTCAGAGGAACTTTGTTTCTTTGTGATCACTGGGCACTTGAGTGGACAGATGCTGATGTGTGTGTGATTTTCTGTCTGTGTTGTTTGACTTCTGCATGAACTAAATAAAACTTTTAGCAGTGTGACATACTCCCAAGTTTATGTTTGTTTGTTTTTGATGAGCCAAGCTAATGAAGCTGACCTGTAGTAAACTCTTGTCATTCATACCCCTCTTCGGCCCCACTATGGCGCTCTGGAGGGGGCCCCACACCAGGGGCTTCCCAATTGGTCGCCTGGAATCGCCTCATCCTGCAATGTGGGGCCCCACTCATTCGGCCTTCATTTCTGGAGGGATTTCCCCCCCGCCCCGGTCAAAATGAAAAGCGGGGTGTTTTAGGAAAGCACCAGAACACTGATCCACAACTGGAGTTCCTGCACAGTTTGGTGGATCGTGAGCAGAAAAGGTAACTTGTTTATGTTTTTGACAATGGTAACTGGTAAATGGTAAAATGGTTAAAAACAGTGTAACACATTGTAAATGAGATCTTTTGTTATGTATGTTGTTATTACACTCACGCTATTATTGAACCGACTAGTGAAGGTGACAACCAGTCATATAATTGACTTAATGTTGTTATTCAAGACCATTTAGTAAAAGTATGCCCAAAACAAAAACAAAAATACAAGCAACGTATTAGTGATGTGGTGGAGAGTGAATAATCACTTATGGATTCTTGCAGAATGATTTTCATGGAGGTTTGAGTGCTCAACGTGTTCTCCTCGGTGAAGCGTTCACTCCTTGCTTACCAGCGCCCCCTGGCGGTAGGATAGAGGTGCTAACAACTACTTCACAGTAATGTCACCCGACCCCAGGTGTGAGGTACTCAACTGTGGCCAGAGCTGTGGTGCATTGTAGTTTCATTGCATGTAAATTCCTCACAAAAGTGCAATGTTCCTGCTGTGCGACACAGAACTTGGTTATAATGCAACTCAGAGTATCATTCAGTGCGATTCACCACCTCTGGATTGCTTATCAAGCTGCTTGCTATTAAACTGCATAAATTATTGCAATATAGTAAACAAACCATTGCATTTATTTTACATTTTGCACATTTAACGCTAGGAAATAACTTCAGACTATTATATTACGAGAGAGGTTTTTTTTCCACTCAGCACAATGGTTTTTCTGAACCCAAATATGCTGTTTCTTTTCATGATCACATGTATTCAGGATGTATGTTGTAAAGGTATTTGTACTGCTATGCAACTAACTGCTCAATATTTGAATCAGGATGTGACCTCATTAAAACCTTTGAACACTACTTTGTCAAATGGAAGTTGGAGTCAACTTAATTTCTTCTAACATGCAACTACACAGAGAATACAACCAATTGCAGGTTTTGCATTCATTTTGAAAAAAGGTTTCTCATAATTTAGCCAAACGAGAGAGGTAAAAATAGGACGGAGCAGGTTTGCAAGTGCTGTAGTTATTCGGCAGAAACAATAATACATTGTTGATCCTTATTGTGAAATAAATACAGACATTTTTTTTTTTTTCCATGCTTCAGTTGAGATTTAAATCATGCAACACTTGGGTGGCCTGTTTACCAAGAAATGACAAGTGGCAAATTTAAACAGAATTCTAGCAGATATTCAAGCAATATTTTGATTTAAATGTCACACATTTTTCTTTTTTTTTTTGACTAAACTAATATAAAAACCCTTCCGGTCACTCCCAGTCATATTTGTGCTCTGTCGCCAACCAACCACCGCAGGATCTCTATCACAAATCAAAGTCAAAAATGTAAACAGGTCGCCCAGCGGCCATTGATTGACATGCTATGTTGATTTTCTCATTATTGACAAACACAGACACACATGCACTTGGAGCAAGCTCAACATAAAGATGACTGGTTTTGTTGCACCTCCATCTGAATGCTGCCTTCTTAATGGCGCATAAAGCTTTCATTCATTCTCTATCGAATGCCATTTGAGCATTTACTTCATATCATTGACCTCCAGTTTTAAGGTAGTAGTATGTTCTTTGTCCTTGCTAGGAAGAAAATTGATCGCACTAACAGAACGACTGTGTCTTACTTTTTTTCCACGACGAGGAAAATTATACATATGGTCCCACCTCATTTTATTTGGGGTTAATCAGAGGCACTTTAATTGGCGGCAGGTGTGTGCTGCCTCCATTTAACATGAGTTTGAATGTGCTTGCTTAATTCTGTACACAGCCACATCCCTATTTACTGTATGAGGTTTTTTTCCAATCATGTTATCTCAGTTGTTTGTTTTTGCTTCCCCTCGCTACATTTAGTTTTTTTTCTTTTACAATTGAGTTGTACAGGTTACAGATTAAATAACAGTTGAAGATAAGTTTTAAAATGATTTATCGAGGGGTCATTTTTGTTTATGACAAAAACCTGACATTTGTCAATAGTCACCGCCTCTGTTAATAGTGGAATTATGGACTGTTGATTGTGTTAACAGAAATAAATACATAGTCAAATACAAGTTAAATACTACTGATTTTCTTAATTGTGTGAATGCTTTTGGCAATGGGTGCCCTTTTTTAGCTTGAGGACCTGCCCTCAAAAAATGTGTGCACGTGCCTGGTTTTACTTGTAAGGAAAAAGAGTGTACTAGTACATGGACCTTAAGATGTAGTATCAAGTATATCGAATAAATGATCAAACGGCTTTCCATAATTCTCTTTAATTCCCTGCATCACACTGTGAAGAAGAAATCCTCATCACAACTAATATAAATAATTGTCAAATTTTTATCCTACCCACTTCTTACACAGCTTCATTATAATCACTTCAAACTAAATGACCCATTTGTGTTTATGATTTTATTAACGACTCACATCAATGGCTTCAATCTGACCTGCAACACTTACTTCCTCTCACCCAGAGGTGCTCATTTTACGCATTTAATGAAGTTATCAACATCTAAATGGAAAGTGTGATCGGCGTCAGCAATTATGACTCAAGATACTGCAGGATTTTGAGGGCGTGTGGTTATTTAATAGGCCAGTAGTGCCACATTCTCCCAATCTCTCACAGCACAATATGTCGACTTTTCTAGTTGGTACTGGCCCCTGTAGCCTCGGAGCACTTTATGCTAAGTTAATTTACCCAAATATATCCACGGCGTGGCCTGCTATTCGACGTCAACAACTTTCTTAATGGAAACTTGCTGATCCATAAACTCGCGCTGCTGCAGACGTTTGCTGGGGGGCACCTCACGCACACACACAAAATCCCGCAGATCGATGAGGGGCATTTGTAAAAGAGGCAGAAGTTGTGTTTAATTAGTATAGCATCAGGGGTTTGTTGGCGTGTGTATAAAGGAAATGGGGTGGGGGGGGACACAACGTTGTTAAAGCTCAGCCACAACCCCCCTCACTATTTAAATAGGGTCACATCTGGGCCTCACCTTGCAAGTGTTATGCTATATTAAATGCCACTCATGTTAAGTGTGTTCTCTGATGTAGTCAACACATTATATGAAGGTTAAATTGAAAAATGTCCCTTCAGCAGCACACAAATATGATTGATCTCCCTCACGTAGGAAATATGTGTTTGCCAGACTTGTTTTTTGTTTGTTTGTTTTCATTAGCAAAAAAGGTGCATATCGTGTGTTATAATAAGGAGCGAGTGGATTAGAATTTAAGTGTCAGTCAATCAGGATTTCCAAAGGTCACCAACAAAGAACTAAATTTGGCAGGAGGCGGGGAGGCGTGGCGAGCGCGGTCGTAACAGGCTGCCGTCATGTCCGCCTGCACGCTACATATTAATTCTGAAATGCCTTTGTGCATTTTCCCCCCCGCTGCATTCCAGAAAACTAACATTCCTACTAACAAAACGTCACTTTAAAGTTCATCTAAACTACAGTGGGGCCTTGAGGTATGAGTAGCTCGACTTACGAGCTGTCGTTCGGAAGATTTTTTTTGCTTTGACTTGCAAGCGTAGACTTCAGATTTATGAGCGCTGTATGGTGGCAGAGATTTCACATTAAGCAGCAGTTTGGCAAGTAGTGAACACATTTTCAAAAAAGAGGCCTCAAGCTGTTTATTGACACTCCCTGTTGAAGTTTACTGTCAAACTAAACATCAAACAAAGCAAATTCCACTTTGTGTATTTAAAACCACATAGCTTCACCTTTCGGTCTGCTAGCTTAATGCTACCACCGAATAGCATCAACTTGGATGTTGTGGTGCTATAACCCTTTAAGCAACAGATTGAACACAAATGGTGCAGCATCAGATTTACTGAAAATATAACACTACTCAGTCATATGTTCTTTATCCTATGCATAGAACAACTAATATTAGTGGCGTACTGATGAACTATGAAGAGTGGACCATCTCAATGAACAGTATATCGGTATATAGTATCTCTGTCTGGCTTCTACTGTCCCCAGGTGGGCAAGGCGGGCACACCAGAAAGAGCAGCACAATGGCCATTCGACTGATGCAGTGTGACAAAAACGGCTTAATTATTTTTAATTCCTTTTACTTATGCCATTACTGTATGTTTTTATGAAGTACAATGTAATGGAGTGCTATTTTACTCATTAAAGTACAAGTTATAGCAATTTTATTTTTTATTTCTTTCAGGGGGAAGGCTGTAACGGAATAATGCTATTTCCATTCATTTCAATGGGAAATGATCATTTACGATTCAACTTTCATGCAACAAATTACTCGTATCTCAAGGCACCGCTGTATATTAATCCGTATGGGCACCCCGGCGAAAAGGGGAAAGCATGTGTGCTTCACATTCAAGAGGTTCTGGGTTCGAATCTCAGTTCAGGGCCACCTGTGTGGTGTGTATTTTCACCATTTCTTCCACATTCCAAAACCAGTTCATTGAAGAGTAAATTACCTATTGGTGTGAATGTTTGTTTGTCAACACACTGTAGGCAATTTCCCCTTTGCTCAAAATCAGATGGAATAGGCTCCATCTAAATTGCAACCCTAATGAGGGCAAGCTATGGAAAATGGATGGCTTGATATTGATAAGTATTGATAGATATCTACAACTTGTTCTGCATGGAATAGTCAAGAGTATGAACATATTTTGCTATGTCGCCTTAGTGGAGGAAGTACTGTAATTTGGTAACATGTTCAAAATTGCACAAGGATGGCATAAAAGGTTCGATTTGTTTGTTAGCACAGTTTTCAGCATAAACAACTTTCATGTCGCTTTTGTGTTTAGGTTGTCAGCTACGTTTTGAGTCAATCACAGGCCACATATAGAGTAGAGAAAGATCACTATTGACCCTCACGTTCGCACCATCACTAAGTGGAAACGGAATCACGCGGCCTGCCCTGAAGTCAAGCAAATGTACCACTAGACCCCACTTTTGACACAATTTACCCAAAATGTACTGACATGAAGAATGAGGATCCTAGCAGAATTTCATACAAAATGTAGTCCACTGTTTTTAGTAGGAAACTAACATTTATCCATCAATTTAGTGCTTGTCCTTATCAGGGTCACAAATGAGCAGTGCACATACTCACACACTCACCTAATGACAATTTATAATCTCCACTGATCCTATTATTCCTGTTTTTGGAATTTGGGAGGAAGCCGGAGTACCCGGGGAAAACCCATGCAAGCCCGGGGACAAAATGCACACTCCACACAGGAAGGAATTAGCCGAGATTCAGACAAAGAACCTCAGAATTGGGAGGCAAATGTGCTAACCACCATATTACACCATGCTGCCCAAAAACTATTATATACTGTTTATATTTTAGTATGTTCAAAATAAGTATGAAAATGATTTCACTGGTTCTGGAAAATAGTTGATTTTGAATATTTTATGAGACTCAGCTTTTTGTATGATTTTATAGGTTTTAATTTGTCTCAACACATTAAAGTCTCAGTACCGTTTACCTTAGTATAAAAAAAAAAAAATGTTTTTTAATTACCTATGTGAATAACTTCAGTCGCATCTTGTATGTACTGCCAGTAATTAAACCATGTGTACAGTACAGTTTATGTGTGAATGTTGGGAAAACCTTGACATTTTATCTTTTGAACATGGTATACAATTGATAACCGTCAACATTTTCCGCAGATATTTTGCCTTTTGTTCCGTTTGACTTTGTGTCAACAAAAGACAGTAATTGAAAAATCTGCAAAATGTTCATTTAAACAATGCTTTGGTGAAAGGAGGACGAAAATAAAGGTTTTTGATGCAAAATAATCCAGTAAATGTAAAAAAACCCCACAGTATTTCATCTCATGTACAGTATGTGTATGGAAGACTACCGTTGACGGTCACACGCTGCTCTGTGCATACCGTATGCATGAATGACAATATGAATTCAGTGTTCTTCTTTTTGTCTTTCTGTGTTGCAAGCCAACATATTGAACTGTACCTTTCTATTTTGTCGCTCATTTAATTACAGTTTCAAGTCAATTAAATGACTATTGTCTTTGGACGTCCTCCCAGTTTGTGCCAGTTTTGACCGGTTCCGCTCCTCACAGGGTCCAGAAGTGCAGGTTCAGGTGTTGGGGCTCCAGAACATGTATGTGTGGTCCTGCCGGGCCTATGTGCACAGGGCTTATGTGGGAGGATCTGATCCCAGGCACGGGTGGGTCCGGCGTAGACAGGATGTAGTCAATGCTGAACTTGATCTCCGACTCCGGTTTCGGGGCGAGAGGGTTAGGCGTGGGGCACGGCCGAGGCCTCTCGGGGTTTAAAGGGCAAAGGGTAGAGTCCGCCTCGGGGCGGCGGACCGCAGGCGCGAGCTGCTTGCCATGGCTTTCCGCAGGCCGGAGCGGAGCCTCTCCTGAATCGCGAAGGCTGATTTTCATGTTCCGCCTGCGCCTCCGACGCCGGAAGTTGCCGTTTTCAAAGAGGTCAAGCATGGATTCGCATCCTGTGGCAAAAGTCCAAAAGTTTCCTTTTCCTTTCTCGTTTCCCTCCGTCCTGGGAACCTGTGACACAACAGGAAGATACTTGGATTCTGCGTTGTTCTACGTGAAGAAAATACCGTGTTAATTGTGTGTCCACCTTGATGAAGCAACTGTTGAGCGATAGGTTATGTCTGATGGAGTTCTGCCAGGCTCTCTGGTTGGAGCGGTAGTATGGGAACCTCCTCATGATAAACTCATAGATGCCTGACAGGGTAACCCTCTGTTCGGGACTCCTGCTGGATCGCCATGGCGATCAGGGCAATGTAGCTGACACATACATACACACGTGCACACGCATTTGAATTAGGCAATATGACAAAGTTTTCTACCTCTTGTCAATATCAAAATTCATTATAAATTTTTTTTTCAAAATACTTCATGTAAACGCTGTACCAGGGAAGCAACTAACAATTATTTTAATTATCTATTAATCTGTTAATTTTTTTTCCCCGATGAATTGATGAATTGGATTACAATTTTTTTCATTTCCATCCCTTTATTCAAAAATAGGACATTATTTCAAATTGACAGTGCAGGAAATACACAAACGTAGATTGTTTATGAATCAGTTCCTGATTTGGTCTGTAAAATTTAAAAAAAGGCTAAATGTTGATCATTGTATTCCAAAGAAAAAGCAGATGTTTGCGAATGTCTTATTTTAAATAGACACAAAGATAATCAGTCTGCTTTCATGGAGGACGACAGAAATCTAAGAATATTTACTGTTGAGTGGCTGAAATTCCAACGATTTGTACAATTTTAAGTTAGTCTTGAAACGATTAATCGATGAGCAAAATAGTTATCGATTAATTTGATAATCGATTAGTTTGTTGATTCATCGATTAATTTTTGCATGTTACAATTTGTTATCATGAAAAGATGTATTTCATTCATGTGATCACCATTCCATGAATTCTTTAAGATATGCATATTTTAATAGAAGTGACACTAATATATACATCATTTATTGTAGATGTGATGAATATGGAATGCATTGTTTTTTGCTTCACATTTGCATAACATTCAATATTAGATCAACCAAAGCAAAGTACCAATGACCTATGTTGATAATACATGTTTTTTTTTTGTTTTTTTTTAGTCATTAGTTAAAGTGGGGCCACCTCAAATATAAAAGAAACCTTACGTAAACAAACAAACAAAAAAACGTTTTATTTGAAAATCACTTGGAAGAGCTATCACAATTTAAGATGATATATTTTATCATATTTTAGAGTTATATGGATTAATATATTCCTGTCAAATAAACAGACTTTTTCAAATTTTGTTATACTTTGATGCCCTGCGATTGGCTGGCAACCAGTTCAGGGTGTACCCCGCCTCCTGCCCGATGATAGCTGGGATAGGCTCCAGCACTCCCGCGACCCTTGTGAGGTTAAGCGGCTCAGAAAATGGTTATACTTGGAAGTCTTTAAAGCACCCTGTAAGCGGCATCATAACGGTAATTAAATGTATTAAGTGTATTTGATGTAAAACTAACTATAAAAAAAGATATAACTTAATTCCTAGCATACCTATTGTACATGTACCTAATATACATCATATACATATACTGTATATTTTAATATTTGTGCCTGACTTTACCTTCATTATTCTATGTCATTAATTTTGAATATGTCATGTATTCTTATGTAATCGGTATTGTGTGATGAAATATTAGGAAATAAAAATAAACAATGTAATGCCCATTATCTGAGAAGGTAGTAAACAATAACACTGGCCGAAAGTGCATCTTCCTTAAAAAATGCCTTAAGATCACTTTTTTCTTTATTTATTTATTTTGTAAATTGTCATGAAATAACAGAATAGAATAGAATAGAATAGGGAAGTTGGGCTCTTTCCTACCTGTAGGCGGGCCGGCACATCTTCTTCTCCTGGTCTGTGCTACAGGAAGCGTACGCGTCTCCATCATAGTTGAAACAGTTGAATGGATAGTGAGAAGTGTCAAACATGTCTACACTTAAACTTATAGTGTGATTCCTCCCCGCCCAAAAAAAACAGTATATGTCTCCAGCAGTAACACCTTCTCCTTCTTCTCCTGCTGCTCTGCTCAGCCAGCTGACGTCCACTGGGAGCTCTCCTGGTGACGGCCTCCTCCTCCAGAACCCCCCCGCCCCCCCAACATCCTCGACACCCCCGATCCCCCTCCGTCTTGCCCCAGGTGCTCTCCATGAATGGCTACTGCCCCACCTCTGTCTGCTTCTGTGCACAAGTGATCTCAAGTTAGTATTATTGTAAATTGTGATATCTGGTGCGAGATGGGGATCAGGATTGATTCTTTGTGTGTTTGTCAACTCCCAAAGGTAGGAACGTTGTCATCCACTGCGCTTGTTTGGGAGCAGAATAACACAAAAGCTTGTTCACTTAAAGCCATGGGACAAGGAATAACCCAGAAAAAGTTGGTCTGGATCTGGGAATTGTTTTGTTTTTTTCAACCACCTTTCTGAACAGAGTATAGTCCATGCACCTATCTTCTATACCGCTTATCCTCATTAGAGTTGATAATGAGCTATCATATATATATATATATATATATATATATATATATATATATATATATATATATATATATATATATATATATATATATATATATATATATATATATATATATATATATATATATCTCGTCTCACAGTAACGGCCCGCCTATCTGAGGGGAGAGAAAAAGACTCCCGTGAGCCACATCCAAGAAGATTCTGGGTGGTCCCCTGCTTTTGCCTGCTGCTTTTATGTTTTATTTTGCTTCTTTTTATAGTCTAATCTCTGCTGCTGTAGTTAAAACTTCTAAGCCCAAACCAACAAACAAACCCTTTGCATCATTGTTTTTCTTTTCCTCTTAACTCTTTTGGCTGTACAGTAAGTGTGTGTGTGTGCGTGTGTGTATTTGTCCACTCTGGCAGACATTTAGTCAACAACGGGAAGTTTTGGAGATGCTATCGGTAATGATCTGTAATGACCATAAATTGTTTCCGTGTCCATAAAATAGAGCGGAATGTGTATTTTTGAGGGACTCTTAACGGAGCAATTGGAAGTGTCCCGTGAGGCGGCCGATGCAGGGAAAACACCCCGAGGTCTGCAAGGGCCTCTGTGTGTGGGCCCCTTGGTGCAGGAGACGACGATGCATTGGCTAGATGCTCGATGGCCACAACATTAGTGTGGCATCCATCTAGTGGCATCCAATCCAAAAGCTGCCTTGCTTGATACATTGTCAGAGATGTGTTGACATATAACATATCTTTTCATTTGTTTTCAATGCCAAATGTTTGTTAAACACCAGGATTATGATAACATATCTATCAAGTTTCTATGATTGTCCTCATTGGTGGGTAAGAAGGGGCCTATCGTGGCCGACGTTGGGCAAGAAGCAGTGTACAACAGTGGTCAACTGCAGGGCACACACAGGATATAGACAAAAAAAACATTCACCCTCACGGGCAATTTATAGTCTCCACTGAACCTAACATTCTTGTTTTGGGGAAAGAGAAAAGCCAACAAGCCGGGGGAACACATGCAAACTCCACACAGGAAGGCCAGAAGATTTTGAACCCAGAACCTCAGAACTGAGAGGTTATCATGCTAAGCACTAAACAACCGTGCTGACAGTGTCCATCATAATTATTATTATTATTTTTAAATCCTGCTAGAGCTTTGTAAAGTGGAAAATCACTATACATTTGTATCTGATGAAGGGATTAAAAAAAAAAACATATTCCTTATATTGTTAGTCACAAAATAGTCACATAAAGGAGGTGGAAGTGTAAAATCCATCCATCCATCCATTTTCTGAGGAGCTTCTCCTCACTAGGGTCGCGGGCGAAGTGTAAAATATTCATTGAATTCGAATTGTTTGGCCTTGGCAGAGGTCTGAACACTACCCAAGGCAATTGTTGAATCATTTGTATCTGTTGCTTTATTATGAAGTAGTGTCAAATTACACTACATTATACTGTAAGGCATAAATGTCCAACTCAGGCCCGGGTGCCAAAACTGGCCCACGATATAATTCTGGCCCGCGAGACCATATCAAATGTGTATTACATCTGGGCTGCCAGTATATAGTGCATGCACGGCTAATACCGTAATACAAATCCTAGAATGCTTTGCTCGTGTGTTAGGGCATCAGTCGAGACCGGCAAGCCCCCCCTCCTTTTTTGTTGCAGCCAATAGCAACCATGTTACTGGTCTCCTCGGGCAAAATTACACCTCCCCTTCCCAAAAATGGCCAAACGGAAGATGGGAAACAGGAGCTTTCAAGACAGATGGGAGGAAGATTACATGTTCATGTAAAGAACTGACCTGTCTGTCTTGTGCGAGGAGCCAACATGGCTGTTACAAAAGAATATAACATAGCTTTTCTTCATGCACTTTTTCGACTCCTGTCAATAGTTTCAAGGTTGGACTTTTATCGAAGGATATTATTATTTTTGAGGGTTGTTTTGTTGTTGTTGGCCTTGGAAAAAATTATTTAACCAAAAAGAAACACAAACGGCTACAGATAGAGAGACATATGATGTGTCTTTTATCATAAATTGGATTTGTCATGTGTTTAAAATATCAAAGTGTGCTAATTCCAGATTCATTATTTAAGCAAAGCACAGCCCCCGGCCTTCCCCCTAGAACCCCCTGCTGAGTGACTGCAGTGACGTTGCTTTATGGGTAATGTGGGATTTGTCATGTTTTGAACAGTGTGACCCCCTTCTGCCTCAATTTTGGCCTTTCTTTTGTTTTGGATAATTATTGCGCTGAATCAAGTCGGTTCGAGGTGGGATCTGATAAGCATCGTCATGGCTTGTTCCCATGACGATGCTTCCTCTGACAGCCTGTCTGCGGCTGGCTGCAGCGATTAGTTGTCCTCCGGTCGCTCTCTGATGGTGGTAGCTGGCTCCGCCTTCTCCATTCATGGATCACATTGTGTGTGTATAAGTACGTGTGTGTGTGGGTGTCCATCAATGAAAACCAACAAGTAGCATAAGCTGCACTGCAAGCAGAGGTTATCGAAACAAAAAATGCACAGGGAACTTTCATTTGCACTGTACTATGCAAGTGACCCCTTCATTGCCTCCACAAACGGTTACATTACTGAGTTACATTAAGGGTTGCAGTTGGGACTCATACAATCCATTTTAAACGGAACGTCACATAACTAAACCCTGTAAACATGTTATCGGACTTCCTGTGGATGCTGCTATAGCTAGCATAACTACTTGGCTGATGACATGATGTTTTGAACCTGAAGTTGCTAAAATTAGGTTTTCTTTATGGCTGCTGGCTTCGGACAAAAGTCAAATACATTTATATCCTTTTTTAATTAATAATTTTTTTTTAAAATACAAAATACGAATAAGATATGATATCACGAACACCATATTTTAAAGTAATATTTTAATGCCTTTTAATTTGTTTAAATATTTCTTAAGGAATCTTTTAATATTCTAAAGTAATATTTTAATGCCTTTTAATTTGTTTAAATATTTATAAGATATTTTTAAAATATTTTAAAGTAATATTCCCATTGGTCTAAATATTTTAAAACATTTCTCAAAAATATTCTAAAGTACTATTTTTAATGCCTTTAAATTTTTTAGCTGTGCAAAATGAAGTTGAATGATTTGGAAGTTTTGTTAAGATGTTAATTACATTTGTGGATAAGTAGGAGGAATTTTCTCCTATAGCTTAAAATGCCTTTTCCATGAAAACTAACACAAATATGCAGTTTAGCATCTGATTGGTGACCAGCCAATAACAGGGCAAACAACCATTCACACTCACATTCACACCCTTCGGAGAATTTAGGGAACCTAATTTGCATGTTTTTGGAATGTGGGAGGAAACTGGAGAGAACCCATGCCAGCACAGGGCGAACAAACTGCACAAAGGAAGGCAAAGCCAGAGATTGTAACCCCCAAACCTCAGAAACATAAGGCAGACGTGCTTACCAATCCACCACTGTACTGCTTTTTTTTGTGTATCTATCAATACATTTAAAACAAATAATCCTAGAAAAATGTAAGACCGGATTCTGCTTATTTTTTATTGCACTTTAACCATGATGCCAAGAATTGAAAAAAAAAAAAAAAGTCCACAGAAACAGTGTTCTGATGGTGAAAAACATATATTGTATGTCCTCCGTGGATCCTCACACACACACACACACACACGCACACAGACACACACACACGCAATGTATTGACACAGGACTGTAGAAAACCTTTTTGTGGAACAGATGGAATCAGCACACACTCATACAAGGACCCCCCCCCATCTCATCTGTACTCGTCTCTGGGAGGAAGTTGAAACCTTTCGGCCGTATGAAACCAGACATTCAAGTTTCTATCATTGCACAGGCACTAGATTTCTCTATGGTATATATTAAATTTCAGCCAATGACAGAACCGTCGGCTCGACCAACAGCTCAGCCGTCAAAGCTGTTGTTAATGAATCAAATGTACTGTACACCCCCAAAAATAATCTCTCCATGACAGCAACATCTGGACACCAATTATATTACAAAGAAACAATAGTACAAAACGATTTGTTTAACATTTTTGGTACTACAACCCATTTACACTCACTGGCCACAATATTAGGTACACCTACACGCACTGTAACGCATCCAAAATTCTGCTTTGACAAGGATGCTCTGATTTTAATTCATGTTTTTTTTTTTTTTTTTTTTCAACAGTTGTATAATAACAGTGGTGCAACATACAGAGAAATAGTTCTGATATTTTTTCCACTCTCATGCAGCGTAACCAGAATGTTAGAAACACCTCTCAGGATGATACAGTGCTGTTTTGCATCACTGTCAACTCCAACCACATTAATGCAAATTGTTCAATGAATAGTGCCAGTCAAAACTGAACATTTTTCTCTGCTGTATATAAAAGCTGATATTCGATACAGCCCTTGTATTGGGAGTTCAGTACATTGTGCAAGTGTACCTAATGTAGTGGCTGGTGATTAGGTGATACGAATAATAAGACAGCAGTTGGGCGTTAAGTGACACAAAGTCAGGCGGACCTTTGTTCCTCCCAATTTATTGAATATTTCCTGACCTAATAACTTGTGGTTTTGCACACAGCAATAAGCGCCCTCTTGTGGGGTAAATAAGAGAGTACACCACTTTGATGTTTTTGAGGCTGATTTTGTGCCTATTTTCGTTCTAACAATAAATATGGTTTTCGATAAATACACTCTCCTGGACATTTATGGGCAATATTAATAGACAAATTCAGGAGTTAACCTGCACTCCAATTAAAAATATTTAAACCACAAAGAGCCGTGAGAGGACATAAAATAACATAAAATATTTTCATGTAAACACAACTTAATGTTTTGGATCTTTAAGATGACAAAAAAAACAACCAGGATTCCCTCCAGGGCAACTCAATTGAATGCTCGGGATGTCATCAGTACGTAGAAACACATTTTTCAGCTTGGAAAGTCGCGCCAAGTCCCTCAGAATTCACTGAATTCAAAAGAAAAGGTCCAGAAGGAGACAAAGACAAGGCGTCTCTTACAAGACTTTCACGGTCTGCTAGTGCTGCAGTGGGTTAGTCTGGCTGCGGTGATAGTGGGTGTTTATTTTTTTCAAGAGGCCGAGGTGACGAGGGGAGGTCCAACTCAATGTACATGGTCCAAACCCAGCTCAACCTAGGATCCGTGTTTTGTCACCTGCGTCAAGTTCTGTTGCGTCTGCTAGTTTGTGACTTTCGGGCAGCTGGGCCTGAAATCGTTCACTTGGCATCAGGAGGCAAGTGAAATCCTCCCAAATCCAGTCCCATGCAGCGTCTAGGTCCTCAGGCCAGCTACCTCCGCCTTGGCCCGCTGTGGTCTGTCCACTGGCTCCCTTGGAGGTCGTTCTCCACCACGTAATCGTAGCCCTCCTTTTCAATGCATTCAACCAGCACCTGCAGAACCTGCAGAGCAAAAAAAAAGAAGCAATAGAATGACACAAAATCCAAAATGTAGACACAGCAGATAGATCTTGTTGTAATTGTAGGCTGGCCACCAGTTCAGGGTGTACCCCGCCTCTCGCCTGAAGATAGCTGGGATAGGCTCAGCACGCACGCGAGCCTAGCGAGGATAAGCGGTACGGAAAAATTCATGAATGAATGTATGTGTTGAGAATCACCGCTACAGAGTATTTTCTTGCAACAGAAAATTTTAATTACAGGTGTATCTCAGTAATTATTATGGTTATTATATCGTGGAAAACATAATTATTTCAGTACATTAATTGAAAAACTGAAACTCATTATGTAGAGTCAGTATACACAGAGTGAAATATTTCATTATTATGATTTTATATATACTTTGTATGATTATGGTTTAGCGCTTACAAAAAACTCAAATTCATCATCTCATGAAATTAGAATATTACATAAACACTTGAAAATGATATTCAACATGTAAATTAGGCAGGAATTGGCTTTAAGTAAAGTATTTAATGTGTTCAATGATTATTAAACATTACATTTGAGTTTGACTTTTTGAAATGAACTACTAAAATAAACTTCAGTAATATATCAAAGAGATGAAAATAGACAATGGTGCGATAAATAACAAAGTCTGTGAGAAGCGCTGACCTGGCGTAATCGGCGGTCCATGGCGTCCAGGTGCGGCTGGATGAGGATGGGACTGAGACGGTCCCTCACCAGGGATTCTGCCACCAGTGTGGACAGCTTGTATTCCTCCTTAGCCAGCAGCTGCAGACGCAAGTGGGTCGACTTGCGTACCCTGCACAATATCCGGGCGATTAGCCCAAGCGCTCATTCACTCACAAATCACGCGTGCGTGCTCTCATCCCCACACGTGTCATTTTACCTGCAGCACTGCGTCAGTGGCACCAGGATGGACTTCTCATCATGGGAGTGTTTCCCAAACCTACAGAGAGAGAAACAAGCTTAGAAGGTTAACACAACTTTGAATGCCTTTTTGAAGAGCCTTTTTCAGTTTGTGATTAGCCGTTACAAATGGAGTATAATCCCCAATCTGCAGGGGATGTGGGCCGAGCCCTGCCACAAATAGTGAAAATCTGTGAGTAATTTAACGCCCTCCTGAAAGATTTCATTCATCCGTTCCGCTTATCCTCACTAGGGTCGTGGGCTGCTGGAGCCTATCCCAGCTATCTTCGGGCAGGAGGCGGGGTGCACCCTGAACTGGTTGCCAGCCAATCGCAGGGCACATAGAAACAAACAACCATTCGCACTCACATTCACACCTACGGGCAATTTAGAGTCTTCAATCAACCTACCACGCATGTTTTTGGGACATGGCAGGAAAACAGAGTACCTGGAGAAAAACCACACAGGCACAGGGAGAACATGCAAACTCCACACAGGCAGGGACGGGATTTGAACTCCGGTCCTCAGAACTGTGAGGCAGATGTGCTAACCAGTCGTCCACCGTGTCGCCTCCTGAAAGATTTATAATTGCTTATTGGATGCCACAAGATGGCAGCAAAGCACTACTTTTCTATTAGACGAGGGTGAAGCAACAAGCAAATTGTCCGGGTGCATATTAACATGCGCGACACGGTGGGCGACTGGTTAGAGCCTCACATTTCTGAGGACCAGGGTTCAATCCCCGGCCTCGCCTGTGTGGAGTTTGCATGTTCTCCCCCTGCCTGCGTGGGTTTTCTCCGGGCACTCCGGTTTCCTCCCACATCCCAAAAACATCCATGAATTGACGACTCTAAATTGCCCGTAGGTGTGAATGTGAGTGCGAATGGTTGTTTGTTTGTATGTGCCCTGCGATTGGCTGGCAACCAGTTCAGGGTGTACCCTGCCTCCTGCCCGATGATAGCTGGTATAGGCTCCAGCACGCCCGCGACCCTAGTGAGGAGAAGCGGCTCAGAAAATGGATGGATGGATGGATATTAACATGCTATGTGATTTCTCACCCCCTGCCGTTGTCCAGGTGGATGATGAAAGTCTCGTTTCCAAATTTTTCAAACGTCTCATAATGATGCCGATCCATGTTTCCTATAATTGAAAATGGGATAACTTTAAGAAACAGGAATATTATGTACCGTATTACAAATGTGTGTCCATGTACAGTCAAAATATCTTGAATACATAATTCATGTCAGTAGCACACTTCAAAAAGCAAACTCATATGTTATATTGAGTCACTACACAAAGTGAAATATTAAATGATTTCATGTTTTTTGATGATTATACCTGACACCTAATGAAAACAGCAAGATTCACCATCTTGTGGTGCCCACAAGAGGGAGACATTCACCAGGACTGTGTGTCATGGGGGAGGGGCAGGAGATAAAATGGTCAAAGGGGTTGTTGGCTTCAAAGGGAGTGGTTGGCCGCTTGATGTAAAAACACTCAGTTTGTACAGGTATGTAGAGAGTAAAGTGACATGACTGGTTCTCGTGTCCTCATTTTGTTATTTACCGCATCTCCACAATCTCAAGAAATTAGGATATAAGAAACAATCAAAAAGATTTTCGTTCTAAAAATAGGTAGGAATTGGTCTTCTGAAAAGTATTTTCAATGACTCTGTATAATCTACGAGTTTAACTTTTTGAATCAAACTAGTACTTTGATAAATGAACTTTTCTATGATATTCAAATGTATTTATATGCACCTGTATAATTTATAAATGTAAAAATGTCCAACTGACCCATGAGGAAGTCAAAGATGGTCATGTCCATTATGTCCAGAAGTCTGGTCCCACTGTCGTAGGGCGGAGTTTGTTTGACCTCCTCGCAGTAGTCCGGGTCCACTTCCCATCTGAGTATTACAGAATCCCATTTTTTTACCACTGCACTGTTATTGCCTAATAGTGCAAAATAGTGGCGATTTTCGTACTCTGCCTTCTTGCGTTTGTGGTAGGAGCGTCGCCACGGGTTCCTCCAGGTTTTGCGCTTAGCGAGGGCAAGGTCCGGGAGGAAGGCGGCCAGGGATCCTTCAATCTGGTCGGGTTTACCACACAGAGCGTGCTCCGTGGAGCAGTAGTACGAACATTCCCCATAGAAACACACATTGTTCGCTGAGGAAAGGAGAACAAGAATAATGTATATTTTTTCAGTATACAGTGGTGCGAGTTTTTCTGGGTACAAGCCGTCGTTGGGTCGATTTTTAGCTTTGACTTGCCATCAACAATTTGAGCTTCGACTGCTCTATGGGCAGTGAACTCAGCTCCACTCACTTCACATCAAGTGCCATTTTGACAGATAGTGAACAGTTCTTAAAAAAAAGAGGCTTCAAGCTTTTTAAAATGCCAGTATTTGAAGCTTACTGTCAAACTAAACATTAAACAAAGATACATCTTAAGTATTTAAAACAACCACATAACTTTGCCTAGCTTAATGCTAATACACAATGCAAAACGCCATAGATGGACTAATGAATAGCATGGATAGTCCCGGTGTTTTAACCCTTGAAGCAATGCAAATTTGAGCACAAACGGTGCATCAACACATGTAGAGAAACAATATAACAATATTCATAGGCATATATTCTTTACCCTCTACAAAAATGACGAAAATAACTGCAATTTACTGAGTCAGTTACAGTAGTTGTGAAAGTCTTCTTCGGTTGTGTCTTCATGACTGTATAATACTGCCCCCCCGTGGCAAATCAAAACACATCGCAATGAATTAATCATGATGCACAGTGTTTATTCTTTACATCCTTTTAAATTAAGTTATTAATAAATGTTTTGTTAAATAAATACAATAGAGTGATATTTTCCTTATTTAAAAAAAACAAATGTTTTTTTTTGAGGGGGGGGGGGGTGATTATGAGCGTGGCCACTGAACAAATTAAACTCAAGGCACCACTTTATATGTTATAGTGAGGCCCAGTAGTCAGTTGTATGAAAAAAATAAATCAGCATTCATAAAGATGTGAATGCTCATTTTTTGTCAACTAATTTAACATGTTTTCTTTTGTGGTAGTTCTTTGCAGTGGACTGATTGGTAATAATATAATAATAATATTACCTTCGTAGACATGAGTGGGGCAGTGCAACTAAAGGAAAAATGATTAATTAATATTTTTCTGTTCAAAACTGAACATTATCAAGGTAGATTTCTTGATACAGCTCTTGCAGTGATTCCTATTAGGTTGCATAGTTGTACTTAATTAAGTAACTAATAAGTGAATGCATATTATTTATACACAACCATAGCAGGATTCTTTCCTTGGTAAGTGATGATAATGGGCTCAAAAACAAAACAAAAAAAAAGGTTCTATTCAAATTCAATTCTGCATGACTGCGCTCTCTTTTTGCGCTTTAAGAATTCCAACCACATCTATTTTACATGGGACAAAATTAATGAGCCCCGGAGGAATTTGATGACTTGTATTAATTGCTGAGACTGTGGGTAAATTCAATCCCATGAGACGCTCCCACGTGCTTGTGACCAAAAACTTGCATAGCTCATTAACTTCTGTGCTTTGATGCGAGCAAGCTTCCAGTTAGTCTCCATTTAATGAACGTCCTCAGTATTATTTTAGTCAGCGGAATTAGCTTTATACTAAGAATGTTTGCTTTCTTTAACTTCACTGAGCTAGTCGAAGTGTACCCTACCTGGTGATACGAAGAATGTCCGCCACAGCTTTTTGTCACGCGTGACATCTCGGATCTCCTTGGTCATGTTGACGAGTCTGCCGGCCACGGGAGGGACGCGGCGAAAGTCCAGAATCCTACAGGGCCGAAAGGACATACACAGGATTATTATGTTATCATCATTGTGGGTTTAAATGACTAAAATTCATGGATGAAACAGTCCAATTCCAAAACAAATAAAATAATAATACTATATTGTTACCCAAAATATTATACAGTATCCTCCTCATTTGCACATACTGTTCAAACATGACAATACAATTCTTGATAAAAATGTTTACATGAATAAACATAACATATTAATCTGATGGTTTGGTTAACATCAACTACTGAAACAGTTTCAAAGTGTAATACAACTATTATGCAATTACATTATGCATAGCAATACACTGAAATATTGAGTATACACCATTATATAAATATAGTGCACGTCAATTTTACACTTCCCACTTTGCACTAATTGTACAAATATTAATGTAGCATAATTAAACTATACTTTATGTATTACTTAGCATATATTAACATGGTACATCTTGTTGTTCTGTTTTTTCTCTGTTTCTTTTCTTAGATTAAAATGATTTTTTAAAGCCCTCCTTAATACTACTCATGGTATGTTGTTGTATTTTGTTTCTTGGTTGTACATATATTATTAAAATGAGTGTATATGTGTGATGAGTGCTGCTGTGAATTAAATAGAATCTCTCTCTCTCTATATATATATATATATATATGTCAGGGACATGTCTTAATGCTTCATCTTTTTTTTTTTTTTGAACCACTGTCAAACAGTCATTCCAGACATATTGTATGTGGTCAGGTGGAAATAAACACGGACTTGGGCTGATTCCTTTCTGCAAATAAGCATTTGATACATTGATACACGATGTCCTACATTAAATTAAGTTCTAATTAGCAAATTACAATCCATCTGTCATATTAAAATAGCATTTTTATGTTTTGTTTTTTCCACCCCAGATGGGACTCGAACTCAAAAGCCTTGGTTTAGGAGGCCAGTGCCTTATCCATTTGTACACCGGGGCTCGTCGTATTACAATGAGAGATGTCGCCACCAGGGGGCACCGTGACTACGCTGCACCGCAAAGTTAAACCACCCGGCGGTTATTGTGTGGCCTGCATTTCACGTCACAGGCCTTTTAACCTCCGCACACAGCATCCTGATGTCAAAAGCCCGGCAAGGTCTAACTTCCCCGTCCGTTCTGGGAAATTGTATTTATGCGCCAACCATTAAGGCTTTTGTGGTTCGTGCGCCTTCAGCGGGCAGTTTAAATGGAAACTCCGGTTGTGTGGTATTGTGGTGGTCGGTAAAGAAGAGATGTGTTCCTTGGGTTTCTGTGCGGATGTGTGCGTGCCAAATGTCGATTTTACGCATCTGTGGTCTTCAGTGAGACATCGGCACTGACTCTTTAACAATTAATACCCCCTGACAACTGCTAATGGACAGGGCCTGAGGGCAAAAGCAGGACAGGACAGACCAGAATAAAGATGGGAAAGTGGTGAAGAAAAAGTTGGAGGTATAGAGAAAATCTACATGAAATTAAATAAAAGAGCAACCAACCACTTTGGGTAAGATAGCAGAAAAATAGCAGTTGTCCTTACTATCTGAAGTGGGTTTTTTTCCCTGCCAGCTTGTCTTCAAATGGCAATGTATTAAACCGTCCCCCCCCTCAAACACACACACACACACACACACACACACACACACACACACACACACACATACACACACACACACACTCACACAAACTCCCTATTATAAATGCATAATAAATGGTTTATTAAAAGAAGGTTGTACAATATTTAATCTTGTATGTTTTGGTACCTGCTGACTGCTCGCTCTCTTTTTTTCCACCTGAAGCGAATCCAATCACATAATGAAGTGTGTTAATGGCAGTGTAGCCCATAAGAGAAGCGGCGTTGGCTGTTAGTGCTGCTTTAAAAGGAGGCTCTGTGTGGCTACAGGCCCCCTGGGAGGCAGTATAGCCTCGCTCTGCAGCACCAGCAGCAACCGCTCTGCAGCCAAGGTCTAATTTAGAACAGACAAAATAAGGGAGAAAAAAAAATAAAGTGCTGCTTTTGGCAAACCCTGCCTGGCTTATATTTAGAATGGGCGCAGGGCCTTTCATGCCTTTGGTTTCCTCCTCTTCCCTTCCCTTTCACCCACACACACACATGTGTTGCCAGTATGTGTGTGTCGAGAAGAGCACCAGATGTGTAGCAGACTGTTGACAAAAGCTGCCGCTAATGCAATTTATGCAGAAGTGTGTCATTGCGCCTGAAGGAAGGAAGCGAGTGGATTCACCATCGCGGCCCCCGCCACGATGGTGCACATGTGGACGGACAAGTGTTGTAACCTCACTCTCGTCTGGAAAAGGAAAACAAAACAAAACACACACACACACAATAGCATTTCTGCTACAGCGCAATGCTTTGTAGCCTCCCGGTGCTTCCTATCTTTTTATAAAGCTTCCCTCGAGCAGGAAGAGTCAAGGAGCGTGCTGCTTAGCTAAGTAAGGAGGATGCAGTCTTTGTTCGCTCGGATGCTTGCTGTGGGAGGGCCGCATTCATTCTCGGTGACAAATGGCCTCTCCGAGCTCGGGGCTTCTCTGTACAGCGCTGTGTTTTTTGAGAAACCAAGATTGATGGAGGCAGTGAAAGCGAAGAAGTATAAAAGCAGTAAAAGTGGAAAACATGGAAGGATTCAATGGCTTCAGATGCCAAGTAAAATAACACAGCAAGACAGAGGACCTTCTGCTCAGGGTGCTCCTCCTTCTCGTGTGGCTGTAACCTGCATTACATAAGGAATGCTTTCCACCACCAGTATTTTTTTGCCTTGTTGTGATGTGGAATGGTAAACCCCGATCTGCAAACATAACCCTAGGGCTCTGGGACTTAGGAGTTTTATTTGTCAAGATGATTTTACTTTTTCTTTTTTTAGCAGCAGCTTCCATTGTGAAAAGCCTGCTAACGCGCACTGCTTATTTACAGTGAAGCCCCACGTATTCATACTTGGGCATCTCTGAATTTGCCTATTTGCAGAATTTCTTTTAAGGAACCTATCCTCTGTTATTCACTGAAAAACTCACCGATTTATGCTTTTCTACTCATGCCAAAAGCAATAAAAGTATTACTTTGGCACCGTCTTGTGGCATAGTGGTACCAAAGAACTATGTTGATGTGAATTGAGGTGGTTTATTTAGATGATGGTAGTGCTGTGCCAGCATCTTGTGACAGCTTGGTACCAAGGAACTATGTTGATGTGAATTGGGGCGCTTCATTTAGACAAAAAGTAGTTGGTTTTTTTCTCTCTGTCTTATGGCAATTATAAAACTTTTTTGGGGGGCATCGATTACTTACAGACTTTCACTATTTACAGCAGGGCTCCGCCCCTATTCCTCACAGAATTGGTGGGGTCTACTATACAAACAACATGGCTGCGAAAAGGGGGGAGCTGGTTTACAAAAGCACAGTCAGTTTTGCTATATTTAAAGACTTCGTTTTCACGTTATTTTCTGTATGACAAGAAAGAAGGCAATCACAGACTCAATCGTGGTGAACATTGCTAAAGACATCCATCCATCCATTTTCTGAGCCACTTCTCCTCAATAGGGTCGCGGGCGTGCTGGAGCCCATCCCAGCCGTCATACACCCTGAACTGGTTGCCAGCCAATCGCAGGGCACATAGAAACAAACAACAATTCGCAGGCACATTCACACCTGCGGGCAATTTAGAGTCTCCAATTCATGCATGTTTTTGGGATGTGGGAGGAAACCGGAGTGCCCGGAGAAAACCCACGCAGGCACGGGGAGAACATGCAAACTATACACAGGCGGGGCCGGGGATTGAACCCGGTTCCTCAGAACTGTGAGGCAGACGCTCTAACCAGTCGTCCACCGTGCCGCCTTGCTAAAGACATAGTGCCAATTTTTATGTAGATTTGTCCCCATTGGAAAGTTTTGACCCAAGGTATGGGCTTCCAAGCTGCAAATATTTTTCCAATGTCGCATTTGCCTGACCTGTATAAAATACCGTGAGAGAGCTGCAGGTGTTGCAGCTCTCTCACCCTTCAACAAAGGCCATATTGGCCATGCAGTTTGATTGCATTTAATACTATTGTTAATGCTAATTGTTGAACATTTTAAATGTTAATTTATTAAGGCTGTTTTGACAGAAATGGCATTTTACCAAGAGGAAGTACTTATTTTCACATTATCTGGAAAGAAAAAATAATCTATAATTTCAGTGGATGTTAATGCAAGTTGATGCGGTGGGGGGGGGAAAAACATGCTGGAAAAAAAACTGTTTCAAAGCTTTCTTGGTATCAGAAGAAATAAAGCAATAGGCAGAAGGCGACAAAACAAAACACAAAACTAGTTTGGAATCAAGTCATTGTCATTTGCTTTTTCTACAAGCAAAAGGGGAAACAGTGATTAAAACGGAAAATGAGATTTTTGTTGAAAAAAACTAGATATTATTTTAAGGCCATATCGCCCCAGCTCTAATGTAACGGTATAACCTGCATTACATTAAAAATAATAATAAAAATTTTTTTCCACCAAGCAGTCCAGTTTGCCATGTTCTGATTTGGAAGGGTAAACCCTGATCTGGCAACCCTAACCCTGAATTAAATTCCCTACATATGGACGTCGCATAAATGGTGTGCCTACCCTGAGCAGGGTTGTTTGCTTTGCTTGGGAGAACCTCAGCAGTGGTATCTGTCCAGCAACCAGACTCCGTGTTTGCCAATACTTTTTCGGTACTGCAATTTGCGTCCGTTTATGCTAATTCAAGCATTGCTGTCAAGCAGCTCAAAAAGATAATTCCGACATTAGTATTCTAATCTTTATGTAAAATAATGGGTCATAATCCAAAGGCAAAGGTGCCCTTCACGTCAAGTGTTCTGCAGATTTGTTGTCTTCCCTGCCAGGTGGTTAATGAGCTGACATGAGGAGGCACAGATTAGCAATCAGGGCCCAAAGTAGAATCAGCATGACGTCAAACAGGACATTGTTCCTCCAAAGCGAGAATGATTCTACTTGACCTTCTTGTCACCAAAATCAGAGAGACATTTTTGTGCAAGAAGGACTGCTTTGGGACTTATTGCTTCCATTAAAACGTGAATAATGCTAAGTAGTGTTAGTTTGACTGATGTTTGTAGTGTTTTCCCCTTTCGCCCTGTGTGTCGTGGTGGAAACGGAAACGGAATGGAAGGCCATTCATTGGCACCGACTGCCTCGTTGTTGTCAGAGTGAGCACTTCTGCTTGTAGCATTTTTTTTTTTTAAATGTAGTTAACAGTTCAACTTTGGTCAACAAGAGGTCCAAATTTGCAGAATGTCTTGAGATGCTCGCTTTCCCAGGACGTAGTGCGTGATGTCGCTAATTGCCCCTACAGAATGCCAATCAGTTCAAACTGCCATATTGCATTCACCTGTGCTTGAAAATAGCTTTTGTGATTTGAAGACTGAAGTCCTCCAAGTCTAAATGTCTCTCAAATTTAGGGGCCTGTTGTCAAAGCTGTATAGAGAAGTGACCCTCAAACAAGTCTAACCCACATAGAAGTGCCAATGTTTATTTTTTTCAGAGTTTCTATAAGAGGCTGGAATTTTTCTTGGATTTCGATGCGCCGTCTTACCTGTCGAGGTGAAAGGCAGCGATCTCAGCGTTGTGTCTCTCAAAGTCGGAGAAATAGAAGAAGTCTGGGGGTGTCTCTTGTTCACGAGTTTGCCTAAAGGGACACAGAACAACGTAGATGTACACAAACTATATGATTTCAACAGCATTTATTCAACAAAATAGCCTAAATTTAAAAATGCAATACTTCACGCCATGTGTTATTCTGATCTTTTGTTTCTACAACAATGTCCACTCTACAGAAGGCCAGTTAAGGACTCAACACTGCATTATTACACCTGTGTAGCTATACTTTCACCTTTGTAGAAATATTCAAGCCACAATCAAAGCAGTTCAAGGAGTTTAAGGAGGGAGGACAATTCAAGGTCAAAACCCTCCTGCTGAAGCGTCCGCTCCTGTTCCCACTGTGTACTTATTTCCGTCTTACTCTGATCCTGCAAAAAAAAATAAAAAATTGCTTCCTGCACACGTTCGGATTTTAAAGCTCTCACAAGAAGCGAAAGAACCTCTTTTAAGACGTGAAAAGCCAGCGTTGATGGAACAGAAGCCAGAACAGGGCAGGACAGATGCGTCAAAATCGAACAAGACAGTGTGGTATTTGAGTTATTTTCCCTTTTATGAGCTCCACTTTGCTGAATTCTTTTTTTTAATTGACCAAAGTAAATGCCTTGCACAGAAGCAAAGATTTGGTTGACAGCCTTTGCCATTTCTTCTTCTGCTTGCTGGAGGATGATGAGAAGGCTTGGAAATATCTTGGCAACTTCTCTCTCGCTCTCTCTTTGTTCCTTCTTTTTTTATTTCCCTCTTTGCTTACTCCACTTACAGTATGTGTGTGCAGAGCTGAGTACCTCATATCTGTCCACTTCTCCCTTTCCCCCTCTATTGCATCTCTCCTCATCTCTTCTTTTCTCTCCTCTCCTCTCCTCTCCTCAGCTGGCTGGCTCGCTCCGTCCACAGCTGTGTAACTGACATACGCACCACTCATTAACTATCCCAACATGGTGCCCAGAAGCACAGTCATCCGCTGAAAAGTCCTCATTTTCTTTCACACACAATCGTTCGCACATCGTGTCCTTGCGATCATTTGACTTGCAACAGGAACAGTTCAGTGTTGAGCTATCGGGACCAGGATCCGATGCAGCGTGTGCTCCGGCTAATGGTGTTTCAATATTTTGTTTTATTTTAAAACTTCACAGCTGAAATAACTACGCCTCAGATTCCTTTTCCTGATCACATCATTTGTTTGCCCACTCACTTGTTGCTAGGCAGAGTTCATAGGGTTCAAACGGGGGAAAAAAAATTAAAAATTGCTAACACATGCCAGCCACACCCAGTAGGAGCTGATGGTGCAGTGTCCATACACAACACTATTATGAAGCATTTACATATACACAGATAGAAAAAGAGAACAGTTCCAATCTGCTGGAACACCGCCCCCCTCACCCTCTACGTAGCTAGAATCTCTCAAGAATTTATGGTATATAATAACATGTATGTAATACACAAGAAATACGACATATAATAGAAATGATCATATTATAAATTCACATTATCGTATGTGAATTTAAAGAAAAATCAGGATTACAATCATAAAGGAAGGTACAGTGAACAGTGAACCGCCATTTATCGCTGGTATATATTCCAGAACCAATTGCAACAGGTGAAAACAGAGAGACAGAGACAAAAAAAACAACAAGATTTTTTAAATAGTTTTATCCCTACGACACTTTAAAAAAAAAAACTTTTTTCAAACGCCAATATCATATTTGAACACGTACAAAAACAATTCAAACACAAAATAAAATAAAACAGTACAGAAGACTGTGAAAACCCAGTAAAAACGATCACATTAAAAAAAAAAAAAAAAAATGGGAAAGGAACGATGAACCGGATCGGGAAACTGAATAACTGAGACCTCTCCAAAAGCTTCATGATTGCCTATAGATTCCACAAGATGGAGGCAGAGCACTACTGTTGTCTAAATCAAGCTCCTTAACTCACTTCAACATAGTTCCTTAGCGCCAAGATACCACACGATGGCCTGAGCACGAAAATAGTGGATAGGTTAGTTTTCCAGTAAATAATAAGTTGAATACACGAGTTACAAAAATGAGGGGAACACTGTACTGTACTGTGCTGTATCAGTGTAAAAAGTACAAAAATGAATTGTATTAGTCATTTTGCTGGAGAATAGTCCAGTTTGGATGCAATTTAACACTGAATTGAGAAGAGGTTGCTCCCGCCCCTTTGCTCATCCTTGATTTCAACATGTCCACGGTGTCACCAAAGGCTAAACAGCATATTTTGATCGTATCACTTTCATTCCGGATCGCTTTACTCCACATTGAAGAAAAATGATATTGACGGCTAGTGGGGGCAGTGTCCACTTACAGCAGGACAAATGGACAATATCATTTAGCGCACAATATCAAAGGCAGCCTTGACAGCTTGAAGGGGGGGGGACAATAACAACTCAAAGCCGATTCTCAATTTCGTGCCTTGCACTAATTGTGTGTCAAATGCAATCAAAGCGGCACGACAAATAAGCTCACCGTCGTGAATGCCAACTAACTCGTAGTGGCAGGTTTGCCAGAATTCAGAACTCTTGATTTCTAGGTGTTTAGTTGCCTCTAAAGAAATATTTATACTCAACTGATTGAAGCATGGCATGGTCATGCAAATTACTGAAAATAAAGACATTTTAAGACAAATGTTGCACGTGTGTGTACTTAAATAATCACTGAACCGTTTAGTGCTCTGGAGGACAAGCAAATACAAACATTGTAGAGCAAGGATTTAATGACAGTCCTAAAATGCTTCTCATGTATTTAGCACGTCTCCAGAGAGGTAAAATACAACAGTATTAGGCTATCTGGTTTATTCACGCCTACAATGTCGTTCGGAAAAGCATTGCAATGAGGCGTGTGAGGCAAATGGTACTACAATTAAGAGCAGCTTGCCACACATTGTGAAGAGATGCTGGATAAACTGCGGCTGGTGAGCCCTGTTCAATTCTAATCAATAAAGTTCTTCAGCGCATGCAGCAACACCTCACACACGAACACTTTGAAAGAACAGCTGCGGCCAGAATATGAGAAAATGTTATTTCTGGACAAGAATGGGGCGGGCAACTGGGACAAGTACAAATTCTAAAAGAGCACTGCCTATGTTGTAGCTTGTTATGATCTGGTCGCAGGGAATGTACAAAAATACATGACCACATATTAAAGTCTTGGCTCCATAAATGTTTGCGCACGCTGTATGTGACAAACTGGGGAAAATAAATGCTTTAATAAAGGGGTACCTTGACTTATACAACACACGTTTAGTCGTACATCAAATCAACTGAAAGTTGATTTATGCCTTATGTTGAGCAATTTTGCACCACAGTCACACAGCCAACTGTTCAAGACAAAAAAAAAACACATATTTTCATGCACAATGTGGCGCCATTATACAGCCGCCTGTCTGTCCGAACGCCATAGCCGTGATCAATGACAGCAGGTGAGACATACTGGGCCCAGCCTGCCCTGGCTGACCCCCGTGGGCCCACGGTAAACACATAGTTTACACTGGCTGGACAGACACTTTCTTGGCTGCGCTTCCAAGGTCCGAGGGGCCCCGCAGCAGCCAGTGGGGGCTTTGGCGGTCTAACAGCAAACACACCACACTGTGAGAATCTAAAGGGACATGAAAGCGCAGCATGTGGAGAAATCTACTTGAAAATGCAGTTCAGTACATATGGTATTGAGCTGAAAACAGCAGCATGAAAATTCTGCGGAAAATAATAATGCTCCAACGTCAGCAGGGTATTCACCTGTCCTCATTATGGTCCCTAGTGAACTGGTAACAGTGTACACCCTGGACTGCTCGCCGCTCAATCGCAGACAAACAACCGTTCGCATTCACACGTATGGACTATTTCGTCTTCAATTCACCCAGCAAGTATGTTATCGGAATGTGGGAGGAAGTCGGAGTGACTGGAAAAAGCCACCTAAACATGAAGAGAGCGTGCAAATTTCACAAAGGCCTTTCTTTGCCTGAGCGGATATTTGAACTCTGGACTGTGAGGTTATTGGGTCACCACAAACCTGCCATGCTAGCCCAGGTATTAATTTATCAATGCTGTGGTGGAATAATTTAATGTAATATTGAGGTTAGCTTATTCAGCTACATGAGAGTGTGTGATGCATTGAAGTTGTACATCACTGAAAAGTACGATCACAATGATAAAATTTAATACAAATGATACTAATCAATTAAATACTCATTACTGCCACCCATAGGACTGGAGTGGAACAGTATCAACTTATGTTAGCTCCACAGGACTTCATAAATGACCTTGCAATCTCTTTCGTACTCTTGTTCTGTCTGTCCACCAAGCAAGAAATATGTCGTCTGTTCTATTCTATTTATTTTTTTCAAAGCGGAAGTTTGATTCAAATATTTGGTCTGTGCTGTGAAGTTGTACTTCTGGAGGGAAGTTTCAAAGTCAAACCGTCAATCGATCAGGCTCGTAGTCAAAACGTGGGGGAAAAAAACCTGCCGCAAAAAAATGACATAACACGAGGCTCTCTATTCCAGACCAGAACTGCGTTGTTTGCGCACACACACAGTCGAAGGGCCACGAGGATGAAGGTGAGCTTCAAATCCACGAGAGGCTAAGATAGCACAGCATCATCACAGCGGGGGGGGCAATGAGAGGAGGCGGAGCATTGTTTTATCTCGAGCTTTGCCAGTGTGAGGCTGACCTTTTAAGCAATGACATTTGATAAAATGACTAAATGCTTCTCACCCAGCGGGCAAGACAGGATTTGCCTTCGCGTCCGACCGTACGTGCGACTATTTACTGGTGTCGCAGCTGTGGCGCTGCACTGTGATTTTATGTCTGCGGTGTGGATTTGCTGCCCAAATGGGGAGGCGTGACAGGCTATTGTGTTTTGAGTAAGTGCTCCGCACATGGTCGAGATGACATTTGGTTTATGTGAGTGGAGGTGGAAGCAATGAGGGGAGAAAGGAAAGGAAACAAGGAGAGAAAGAGGAGAATGATGGGTAGTATCGTTGACAGGGAGAGAAAGGCGCTGGATCGTGATGCAATAGAGGACAAGAAAAAGGGAAACGACAATAATATGCATAAAGAATAAAGTAAGAGGAATGGAAGGAAAAGGATATCAAAGGTATTGTTGCCTGAGTATTGCAAAGCATGCTCCTTTTTGGAAGGAAAGAAAAAAAACGGAATGATTGAGGAAAGAAATTAAATGAAAGGAGGAGTAATTATGAGTTGATTTTTTGGGGGGCATTTTGGCAATCATGTACTAATACGACGCAAGCTCAAAAGGGCAATGTTTAAAAGCCCTTTGATTTCTATGTCTACATTTAAAAGCTCATTTGATTATTAAATTATAAACACAATGGAAAATAGAAAGGCAAGAAATGTTTAACTTGTTTGCATTTTAAAAAAAAATCCATAAATTCATAATCTAATAAAACAGCAGAAAGGGAAAAAAAAACACTCAAGGTTTTTGAAAAGCACAATACAAAAGCCTGGGGGCTCTCTAAATAACCTTCACAGTGCGATCCAGGTGTGTGTGTTTGTCATAGATTTTCAGAGTCAGGCTGTCATAGCTCCCCAGGCGCTACAATGCTCTTCTTCCTCCTCCTCCTCCTCCTCCCACTCCTTACTCTATTACCCCTTCAGTGTCAGGGTCTGCTATACACAGAGACAGCTGTTTCCTTCCAGGGAGCACAGCACTCACTCAAACACACACGGGAAGTACGACTCACGAGTGAGTCTAGTCGCAGTTAGGTCCAGAATCATATGGACCTTTTGGCATTAGATTTGAAATAAAACAAGCAGGATGTGATGGAAGTCATTCTCGGATTGGCTGACAAGTTTCAGTTCAGAATAGCCACCAATTTACAAATACCGGCCGAAATTCCATTGAGTTCTCCAAGTCGACGAGTCAGTTACCTTCATGTTTCACTTGCCCTAAAAACTCGACTTAAATAGTGCAAGTGGAATATTATTCATGAGAAGATCAGTGTGGGTAGTAGTAATCAATGTTTTCACAAATGTATTTGTTGTGGAGGATTTTAGAGGCATTTGAAGTGCTCATTCCATGTTTGTTTTGTTTGATTAATAGAAAATTTCTCTAAGATCACAGCTGCTTGTCACGTGGCCAATTACAGGCACTTATTTTTTATCCTTTTGTAGCGTTTATGGGATTGTTAAGAATTGTGCTTAATTTAGAAGGAAACGATGAGTTGGAAGCGGTGCCTGCGTCATTTCCGGGTTATCGTAATTTTAAATTACAGCATTATAAATCACAATATTTGATAGATATGAGGGGCACCACGTCATATTTTTACAAGTTTAACTTTCGGCGAAATGACGACAAACCTTTATAATCAGTCTCTTATCGGAAGGTGGCTACATTTTAGGAACTTTGAGTTCTAGACTTTCTAGAGGTTTTGTCCGAACCCAAACACACATATAATCAATGCAAGTGGTGCATTTTAGAGAAAATTTAATAATGAAAAGGGGTTTCTACAGGATAAAATCCCAGACAAACACAAAACAGACAAGATATCTACGAACATTGGCGAAGGAAGGGATTTGTGACGTGAGATGAGCAGAATGGGCGTGTAGTGAATGCGTATAGCTGAGGACTCCTGGTCTCGTTAATATAAACCCAAAATATGCACTAATCCTTACTTTTAGTCGACCGCAATTTTGGACTTACGTGTCTGAACACGTTTGAGGCAGGCGAGTCAGGCTCCCGAGTGTTCGGCCGGCCCGGTCCACACCGGGAACAGGTGGATTTGACGGGAGGAAGAGGAAAAAAAAGGGAGGAGAAGCAGGAGGCCAACGAGTTCTCAGGCAGGATTCTCTCGGGTGACGTTCGGAGCGGGCACCTTGCGTCCGCCTCCGTTCCCTCAGACTGAGTTCGGGCCTCCAAGCAGGGTGGCTCGGAGCGCATGCAGGACGCGCTGCAGCCAGGGATCGTCCGATGTCTCCTTGCAATCTTGGGTGAGGTGGGCGCCCTGCCTGGCCTGGTCGTCGCCAAGTTGGTCGGGGTGGACCAAAGGAAGACTTCTCCACCAAGACTCCAAAAACTTCTCAACTGTGATCCCAGCTCTGGCCCCTTTTATGGCCGGAGCGGGTCAAAAAGGGGGGGTTTACCCCCCTCCTTTTCTACCACCTTCGCGAACACCAAGGGGCTGGACTGCCTTTTTGACATTATTGTTCGTTCTAGGATTATTTGGTGTTTTAAAACCAGTGGAATAAAAATATTAATTATTGGATTTAAAATAACGAGACCATTTCCTCACCCTGCATTGGTCCACGCTCATCCTCTTTTACACCTGTAATGAATGTTTCAAATGTTGTGTGGTGTGGAGAACATTACTATTTTCATGTGACATTTGTGGTATGGGGTGAAACATTTCATCTGGTTCAGTTAACAACAGATTTGACGTTAGACATTCAAGTTTGCAGCAATACAGTCACTAGTGGCGTTCATGTAAAGTTCTTAAAATATTGACTCCCAGTCGAGTCACAGACTGTCTTATGAACCCATGTCTGTAGTGTCGTTCCGTCGCCCGTGGAAGTCGCTGTTGCCTGTTCCAACTCCCAAGTAGCAGCTCTCAGCAGGGTGGAGACCTCGCTGCGGGTCCAATCCTTCGACTGGCGGGAAGTTAATTAACCCAGCATCCGTGGGTCTCCACTTTGAAGTCTCAGGCAGACGTGATTCACTTAGTGTCGGCATGGCAAAGCAAATGTCTGTGTCTTGTTGAAGATAGCTTATTGTGTTAATCCGTTTAGAATCTGCGTGTGACTCTGGAGTTAACGTCTACTTCGGCGGGGAGCGGCGGTAGTGCGAGGCTGGGGTGCTGGGTGGCCTCTTTTGCGTGGCATGTCCGCTACACTTTGGATTTATGAAAATCTCCTTCATGTCACAGTGTCTGTAGTATAAAACCCCAAGGTGGCCAAGGCATGAACACCAGAAGGAGCAGCACAATGTCCATTAAATTGAAGCAAAAAATGTGTAATTAATTCTTTACATTCTATTTAGTTAACTGTAAGCCATGACAATGATTTTCGAAAGTACAATATAATTGAGTGCTATTTTTCTTATTAAAAATACATTACAAAAATGTTTTTGGGAAGAAGAAGATAAGAAGAAGAAGAATCACCTTTATTGTCATGAACATGCATGCATGCACACGAAATTTGTTCTCTGAATTTGGAGAAGGCTAGAACTGAATAATAGCAATTCAACTAATTTCAATGGGGAAAGATGATTTCAGATGACTGTTTTGAGTTACGTGCACGGTCATGGTACAAATTACACTCGTATCTCAACGCACCTCTGTATTAGGGCATTACAGAAAGAGCCGAAAAATATGTATATAGCAAATAGCTGAGGATATGTTCCGCAGAGAAAACGAGAATAGGTGAATATGTGTTCTGTACAGCCATTTTATGCAGAGTACCTCTTTTGTATCTAATGGAAATACAGAAATTTCACAGTAAGCTGCACTGGAAAGAAAAATCTCCCATGAATCACATCTATATAATCTTGGTATATTATTTCCTCACATTCAGCTAAATGCCAAAAAAACGATGCTTCATGTTAGTGTACACTACATATGCTCCACAAACCAATTGTCAAGACAAAGGCATGCTTCACAAGAGTCACAATAAGTAGGAATAAACACAGTGTCAATAAAATGAATTATGCAGTACAGACTATTTCAAAAGAGACTACATCCTGTTTAAGTTTAGCCTCTGTCTCCTGAGGGGCCTACTCCATGCATAAATGCAGACATCCTGACTAAACACCCCCAGAACACACACACAGACACACAAACTGTGGCTTCATTATTCCACCACTTCAAAGAGGACAGAGTGCCACAAAAAGAATATCCCTGAATTAAAATCACCCAGCAAAGCACTTCTATTAGAGCTTTAGCATGTGGCAAGACACCATGAAGAGCTGTGAGAGGAGGAGGAGGATGCTGGAAGAAGGATGCTCAAGTCGATTGTTATTGAGAGGCTTTTTAGATGACGGGGGAGATGGGGGACAGGAAGGTGTCCGCCATTAATCTACATCTAAATGGATTTGTATTGTCATTCTGTGCATTAATCCCTGACGGAGAGGCGTGCACGTATAAACCCGCACACAAACGCATCAGGAGCTGTTGGTCATGCTATCCTGTAAATACCCAGTGCGGATAAAGAGGCCTTAAAGATGGAGCTATCATCTCAACATAATCTGATCAAGATACAATGACAGCCCGCGCTGTCTCCTTATCTGCACTTTACAGCATACACGTTTCCACGCCTCGTCCCATCTTTACACTCTCTTTTCAGCTATTTTCACATATGGAAAGCTTTTCTTTTAAAACCTGATTCATTGGCATTTCTGTCTACGCCAAGCTACAAACGCAGACGTGCTAACCGCTAGTACTGCTGTTGACATTTGACAAGTAGTTAAAGTGGGGTGTACACAAGACACCTAAACCGATTTTTTAAATGTGACAAAACCCACACATGACAAGATAAATAAATCCACAAGTGCTGTATATGCTTACTACAGTAATAGTGTGCGGTGTATTCAAAATGAACAACACGTCGCAGCACACACACAACGATATCGCCACAGACAATCGTGAGTCTCATCCCCCAAACCAGAAGTCGTAGTTCCAAGACTGACCTAGGAGCGGCAGCATGGTACCAGAGGGAATCCAGACATTTAACAATTGGCCGTTTTCCCAGCAGATCGTGGAGGGAAAAAAAATCACTTTTAGCACATCCCACACCACAGGATAATCACTTAGGATTATCTTTTAGAGACATCCGACAATCAGGCCACAAAGTCTGACAGAGGAAAAATGCGCTAATTAGCCTCGATTATTGGCATGTGTGTTTACCTGCTAAAATGATGGCAAACAGATAAAAGAAAAGAAGTATAAATCTGTATAGATTTTGGGAGGTTTTCACTCCAAAGAGCTTTCCACAAAGTCTGTAGTATATAATAGTTTACATGTGCACAAAGGCCAAAACACATGCAATGTTCTAAATTTATTAGAAGATTATTTTTATATGATTTTCCTTTGGTAGCACATCAAGAGCACTGTGACAGGGCAGCCTTCTATGCGCAAAGCCGGGATCCAATCGCTTTTATTTGGTTTGAAATGCATCAAAGCCAGATGGAAATCAGGAAGACTTCTGCGGTAATTACAGTGCCTATTTGATAAGAAAATGAGGTTTGGAATCCATCCAAGCATTGCAAAGGAGGAAGAAATAGTGAGATGAGACAGGCATAGACCGATGCTTTAAGGATGTGCGGGGTGGAGGAAATGTGGTTTAAAAAGGATGGTTTAAACGCACACACGCATCCACAGAGTCAAGACATGACAAACAAGGAAAATCGATTGAAATTGAATCTCTGAACAGAAATGTAAACATGAATCACTGAATTCCCCGAATGAGCTATACAAGAGGCCGCAGTGCTTTCTAATCTCCATTTCTAAAGCAGAGGTGGATTACACGTGTGTCTGTGTGTGTGTGTGTGTGTGTGTGTGTGTGCGTGTATGTGTGTGTGTGTATGTCAGAGTGGGTGGGATGAATCTCACCGTATGGCATAAAAGATGAACCCTAATCTTCGCCGTTCATTCAGCTTTCCAAACGAATCCCATCAATGATAAGCCGCCACACAGAAAGGCGCACACGGAGCAACACAAGGCTCTCCTTCCCGAACAATTACTGCCGTTATGTTACACAATCGTATATACTGCACTGTGAATGGAATGAGCATCCAGCAGTGCTTCTGAAATATGATGCGCAAGAGTTTGTACATTATCTCCTTTTCTGTGCTTGCAATGCTGTTCAAGAGGAGAGTATTCATAATTCATATTGAGTACGGGATTAGAACACAAATCATAGTTTGCTGTGATTTGATTTCTGTGGGTCAAAGATACACACATAGTGCAACTAGTAAGATATGCATTTTCTTGAAACGGCAACTCATTTGTACCGGGTGCTATGTGTTCAGGGGTTCGCCAAGGAGGTCAAGTGCGTCAGAGCTGACCCGGTGGACTGCGAAGTGGGAAACATTTATCCGAGTCGCCACAACAGTACCATGTACAAATACGGCAAATTGTCAAGCACGATCAAACAAGGTTATTGTCGTCAACTTCAACACAAAATGGTGTTAACAGAGCCAGCTACTCATTTTTACAAGCGCTTTTGACATTTCATTGAAGTGCCTGATGAGTCATTGAAATGTTTTTACATGACACTATCTAGTTCTCAATCATAAAATATTTTCAAAACACATTTTGAAAAGATTATTACTCATTAATGTGCACATTGTAGACTCTTCATCCAAGTAAATGAATGAAAAGACTCATTATGTGCCTGGAAAGGAACTGCATTTCATGTATGAATGCTGGCTTAATCCATTGGATTGAATTATTCATATCAGAATATTACAGTAGAGATCTTAACGGGTGGATGTTCACCATCTGGTCCTCGGCCTGTATGGCTAAAACATGAGAGTTTTGAGATCATCAAAGTTGCCCATCCTTGGCCCAGATTGACAAAACCCTTAAAGACTGAAGCTACTATCTTTGTGTCAAAAAGCATTATAAACTCTCCTGAAATGAAAACATTTTGATTGTGCAGTTGAAAGGCATATGAGAGTTGTCTGCTAACAAATGTATTGGTTGAAGCCACTTTTCTCTGAGGCACAAACAAAGTGATTGGCTCAGATAAACTTTGACGGTGGAGATGACGGCGTTATTGCCAAGCCCCATCGTGGTGACGAATGCCAGCCGTTCATGATCAGGGCGTTTTATTTTCCATTCAAACTCACCAGCCAGCAATCTGTGGTTTAGGCTCAACCCACATAGGTCTAAGTCTCGCTATAAGACAAAAAGCAGTATTCCTCTGCCATTGTATGATGATTTTGTTGTTGTTTTTTTAATTCTGCCCTGCTGCTGGGTTTGAAACAATCAATAAAAAATAATCAAGACAATAATTGCATCATTACGCTCATTTATCTGAGTCTCTAATTGCTACATATTCAAAGTGTCTCCAGTGCCAGTTTGTAAAAATAGCCTCTGTTCAGAGTTGCAATCTTTACGGGATGATTATGGGACATGCTTGGCTAAGACTGATTGCTGTGGCCTTTTCACTGCTATTCTGGCTCTGCTGAGTGTGTTTCTTCCACTCCACATTGATCTATCGACCACAGTCCGCACTAGAAACCCGCTTGGACCAAAAGGTGAAGCTCATGGTTTGTGTGCCACGCACACACAAGCGTGCGTATCCCGTCACAGGCAAACAAGAATGTTGATTTTTGATGACAAGATGAATGAAGCATCTACCTATTCACATTGCACTAACGTCGAATAGTGTTTGCAAGCTGTGCCGCTTTCAGTAGGGTCGGATAAGTGAATGTGCACAAGTCATCCGTGGGCAGCTAAGCAGGCAGGGTGAAAAAAATTATTGCTATCGTCGGCAAGGACAAGAGGTCTTTTTCATTCATTTAACCTTTATTTTTCCAGGTAAGGCGATAAGAACATATTGTCATTTGCAATACAGACCTGGCGGTACATGAACTGGGTTATAGCGGAGGAACGCTGAAGTCACACATCAGTATACAAGGTCTTTTCCCTTTGCTATTATACCTCATCTTTGTAAATAAAGTGCCTGTGATGTGATGATGTTTATGATATGCCATTCTTAAAATGAATACTTAAGGCAGGCTTGATTAAAAGCACATGAATTGGCCATTTGAGTCTTCCTAAAAGGCGCCTGGACTTCTTCTCCCATCGTCTGTAAGCTTGTTCACCTTCGAGCAGCTTTTGCCGCCGCTGCAGCTTAGGAGCGTGGCCAGTGTGTAACCAAATACAGAACTGCTGCTTTACAGCTCTGTCACGGCCCATCTTTCTTTCACTTGATGCCTGCGGCCCGCGGCGCTGGAGTGCAGTGGCAAGGCTGCCAGTGCGGCTCCGTATTGACAGTGCACATGCATCACGTACGTCCACTGCTTCTCGCTGGACCTTTTGCGGGTCCCCTAACATTATTTCCTCACTGCCTGCATGGGGACGTATGACATACATACGCACTACATTCGGTGCACCTCCAGGGTATATCTAAAGATTCTGCCTTTTGATATGGTCTGATTTTATTCATCTAACAATGGCAAAACACAAGTGGTGTAGAACTCAGGGGTACCAGTGCATTTGGAACCTTGGCCTTCAGTTACCCAACCTCTTAATAACCCCCAGTTACTTTGTGATGATTGAAAACCTACAAAAAAAAAAACACACACGCAGCAGCGCCACATACATCATCTGGAACAGTTCAGAATAAATTTGTATTTAATAATATGACACAAAATTAAAGAAAATACATCGTACTTGCCAAACGTTGAATATTAAATATGCACAATAATGTGTGCAGATAGTTAGACGTATTTTGCTAGTTGAGTTGGCAGTAACAAGTTTTACTCTAACCACACTGAACCCATCCTGCCTGCGTGGAAATAAGGACTATAAACCATTACACTGTCAGTGACCCATATTATGGACTCAAAACTGTGATACAAACCACTAGTCCACCGTGCTGGCCCTCAACTATCCCTCAATTATAACAAAATTGTTAATTTATATCCAAATACAAAGAATTTGAAATTTCAAAAACCAGAAATGCTCACACCGTTTCATATTGAGCCCATTAAATGTCCCAGGAACACCCGCAAAAAAACAATCCAACCCTTCGCCAGATGGTTATTGTGCAATAAGATAAACTAAAATAACAAATAATAATTAGGTCAATTCATTTGTTTTCATTATATACTGAAGACATTTGGGTTTCAGATCAAAAGATAAATATATGAGGCAAAAATTCATTATTCCAGCTTTTATTTCATGGTATTTACTTGTTCATCTAGATGTGTTAAACAACTCAGGACAGAGCATCTTTTGTTTGAAGCTACCCAGTTTTCAAGCGAGCAAAAGTATTGGAACAGACATTAAATTAACTTAAAATGATTAATATTTAATATTTGGTGGCATAAATGCAGTTTTCAAAGGTGAAACCCCAAGCCAAAAACAAGCACTGTCTAACGTTTCAGCAATTAATCTAAAAGGCAACACCTGAGCAACTAAAAACACCCATCAGTCACATGTTCCAATACATTTGCTCACTTGAAAAGTGGGTTGCTTCAAACAAAAGGTGCTGTCTTGAGTTGCGGAACACATCTAGCTCAAATTCTGAAATGTTGTCTCATATTCATCTTTTGATCTCAAACCCAAATGTCTTCAGTATACAACAAAAACAAAGGAATTGACCCTGGCATTCCAATACCTTTGGAGGGGACTGAATAAACATTATGAGGGCTGTGCTGTATTCCAGACGACCAAACGTGTTCAAATAATTATTTATGCGGTATGAAACAAACAAAAAATGCAGTTTAAGTGACTGCCGCATAAATACAAGCAGAGAAGTGAATGAATTGGCTTTTTTCCTCTCCCTCTCTGAACAACAATTACCGCTAATTATCAACCTCTCTCCTCAGCTCCCTTGCTTTGCGCTCAAAGCACGTCCGTCTCAGCCATTCGCCATTTCTCCGCAGTTCCATCTCTCTCTCCCGCTGTGCAAGTGGCCTTCATCTGCTTGCAACCACAATGGCACAGGAGGATGCTGGGCTGTTGCTGAGCCTGATGGGAAAGTTCTGGCGCGTTCCATTATTCATGCCCATGCGATTCGACGCAGGATTTCATCTTCCTGCCCTCAAATCTCTCTCATTCGCACTTTTGCTCCCACGGAGAGCGATGGATTTATTAGCTGGGAAGGTGTTATCGAGATGGTCTCCTATTTGTATGCTCAGGAGAGGATAGGACGTGAACGGTGACCGAGGTAGCACAAGAAAGTGTAATAGTGACATCATACCAGACAGTTGAACTGGTCACTCCTGCACTCTTGCTAAAAATTAATCAAACCTTGGTATTGTACCCCTTGGGAATATACAGTGGATATAAAAAGGCTACACAACCTTGTTAAAATTTTAAATGGGAGTCTGTACACACCTGACACAATTTAAAATGCCTCTGATTAACCCCTAAAGTACAGTTGTTCTAGTAGGCTTTTCCCTAACATTATTTTTTTTTTGCTTTCAAAAAGAAGCCTGGAGATGAGCAGTGTCGTGTTAGTGCCAAACATACCTTTTGGAAATATGGTCAAAAATGCTCCATGCACATGTTGGAAAATTAGTTATGGTCCAGTGAAACCAAGGTTGAACGTTTTGGCGATAAGAGGCTGTAGACGCTTGTAGAACTACATCTTTTTCAGTTGATGATTTTTACTTCCCCTCCCAGAAAGATAAAAAATATATATCAATTAAGGTGTACAGGTTATAGATCACATTAAAGGTGAAAAAAAGTTTAAAAAGGATTTGTCTTGGTGTCATTTTTTTATATTACAAAAATCTGGCATTTGAACAGTGTAGACCTTTAATATCCACTGTACCTATCCATTTTTGGCACTGGAAAAAGTACAGAACGTTTATGTTGTCCAGAACTGTATATCTTGAAGGACAGTTTCCATTGGATGCTACCTACTCTGCTCAACAACTCTGCTCACTATTGATATTATGTCATTGTCAAAAGCAGGTACAAAGAGGCAGAGATGAGATTAAGTCACACATTTCAAGTCCTAAGCATGTACCAAGTCATTTTGTCTTGGGCAAGTCAAGTCACAGGTTGTCTCAAGTAATGTCAAGTCAAGTTACTCGCATAGGTTAGCGATAGACTAGAGCACGAATTCGGATTGCGTTGGCGTTATAAAATGAGGACCCTTGTATACCATTTTGCAGTCTTTTGCGTTAAAGTTAAATAAATATACTGTAAACATTCACATCATCGCCATGCCAACATTTTTTCATTATTATGAAGAAGAATTATGCAGATTATGTCAGTGAGTTTGACACATCTAAATTGCACAAATACAAATAGTACACATTGGCCATGGCCAGAATTAATCTCCCTTTGAGAGAAAGGCCTAGTCTCTCGCTCTCATACACACACACACACACCCACACACACACACACACACACACACAGACACACACCCACACCCACACCCACACACGCACGCACGCGCGGCCTGAAGATGAGAGGAGTCAGTGTGATTAAATGTGTCACCGTGTGTGTATGTGCGATACTGTATATATGAACAACATATATTTGCATTTGCATATGCGTCACTTGTGCTTGCTTATTGATATGTGCAAATATTAATGGCGCTCGCACAGACACAGCCACACAGATACATTAAACTGCACAGTGGGACCTCCACTTACGAGTTTAATTGTTTCCATGAGCAAGCTTGTAACTCACTTTAAATTCCCCATTGAAATGAATTGAAATGCCATAAGCCGTTCCAGCCGCCAAAAACACGACCATGTTACGCTTTTAATAAAGAATAATAGCACTGGGCTGCACGGTGTGCGACTGGTTAGAGCGTCAGCCTCACAGTTCTGAGGACCCGGGTTCAATCCCCGGCCCCACCTGTGTGGATTGTGAATCCATCCATCCATCCATTTTCAGAGCCGCTTCTCCTCACTAGGGTCGCGGGCGTGGTGGAGCCTATCCCAGCTGTCATCGGGCAGGAGGCGGGGTACACCCTGAACTAGTTGCCAGCCAATCGCAGGGCACATAGAAACAAACAACCATTCGCACTCACAGTCATGCCTACGGGCAATGTTTTTGGGATGTGGGAGGAAACCGCAGTGCCCGGAGAAAACCCACGCAGGCACGGGGAGAACATGCAAACTCCACACAGGCGGGGCCGGGGATTGAACCCGGGTCCTCAGAACTGTGAGGCTGACGCTCTAACCAGTCGGTCACCGTGCCGCCCATGTTGTCATTTTGTATTGGTGTGTTGAACTGTTTGTACCGTTCGATAAGCTACTGAAAGTGCATCAGTGGCTAAGGCTCAAATTTTGGTTCGTAACACAAAGACAAAAAAAAATAAAATCAACCGAGCAATGGCTTGTAACTAAAAAAAATCATAATTTGGGGCACTCTTAAATCAAGGTACCAATGTGCTGTACCATTAGTAGTAGAGTCCGACTGATTTAATCGGCTCATATTAGCCCTTTTCAAATCGGCAAAAATCGGCTGATTTTATGCCGATTTTTCTTTTTTCTTTTAAAGCTTTAACACATTACAACGTAAGACAAAGATAATGACATTCAAACAAACGTTTAAAAAATTATCAAAAAATCGACCCATTTTTGCAGATTTTTCTCTATGGTAAAGAAATACTTAAGGACAAAATATTGTAAAACAGTAAAATTTTATGACCGTAATTAACTGTATATCTTTGTTGTTGTAAGCGTTAAGGGACCAAAAAGAAGTTATTTTGTTCTTTTTTTTTTTTTTTTTATTAATCGTTTATCAGGATTTTAATCAAAACCAGCATCGGTGTAAAAAAATCCATATTGGTAGGGCCTTAATTAGTAGTAGGAAGAGAAAGCGAGTGTGAAAACAAATACGTGAGCCTCTCTGAGCTATTAATCCACCAGCAGACGTAGATACAAAGTTATGCAGAAGAATATTTGAAACAGCGTAACAGACCAGTGTCATCCAAACCCCAGAAGAACCACTCCGGTGTGGCCCTCATTGCGACTTATCAGACCACTCTTGAACAGCTCAGCGCTAATAGAATTAGAAGCACTGCACAAAAAGGAGAAGAAAATGGCAGCCAAGATTTATTCCCAGACGAAAGTGGCAGTCTTGTGGGCATGTTGCAGCCATTGTGTGGGCTCAGTCAGGGAGGCCGTGCTTTACATCAAATGAACTGAGTCACACTCAGAGCACCCAAAGGAACTCCGATCCACATGTGGGATTGCAAAGCAGGCGGGCGGAAGAGGAAGTCGTGACAGCTAATCTGATAAATGCAGAACGTCACGTGACCCAACCCGTTAAACAAGTTAGCGGACTTCCTGTGTATGCTGAACTCACGAGCTAACACGGGCGGATGACGTGATGGTTTGAAGCTGAACTTGCAAAATTTTGTTTTTATGATGGCTGGTGTCTTCGGACAAAAGTTAAAGTCGATATTTTTTTAGCGTATATTGTCATCTGTGGTGACATCTTACAGTATGCTTTGTCCCAGTCACCTGCTGTCGGGTTCTGCCATTGACCCGTGCCAGAAGGAAGTGCTTCCACCGGTTTTAACCAATGTGGAAGTTGCTAGCGCATATAGCCTATTTCTTTGGAGAGGAGGATGGATGTAGCACTGCGTGTGGCCTGTCAACACTGCCGCCCTGCAAAGAGACTTCCACTGAGGTCACTCAGGGTCGCACCACACATTGTGCGTTAAAAGCTCATAACGCACAAGCAGGCCCGCCTCAGGTTATTAACCGCCATAAAGTGATCACAGTCATTTAAAACGCATTTGCAAACCTTATCTAGTTTAAAGAATGCTTCCTGGTGGAAAATGCGCATGATAAAATTGTATTACAAGAATGTAATCAAGTAATCATGCTGCGTAAGTGGCAATTATGTTACTTAATGCTAGCATGATGTAATTTATAGTGAAAGATGAGACTTCATAAATACTGGCGCTCACTAAATGGCAAGCAGGGGTGGAAATTAGACTAAAGAGGTACCAACGTCATTGCTGGCTCGCTGCTATTGAGAAGAATGTTTTGGATTTTCCACTCATTCAGTGATCTGCATTTGTGGCGTGCTTGCATCAGTCACACGGGCCAAAAAGTCAAATGGCAGCGTCTCAATTAGAGGGAGCACCCTGTCCTTCTCCAATAGAACCATTATTTTACTCTCCAATGATAAATAAAGTCTAGCAATTTTTCAAAGTACGCTTCTACTCTGGATTTGATCAAATGGATCCCATGAAATAATTACAATTATTTAATTCCCTTTAAATATGGTCTTTTTTGAAGTAGCAGGGTAGTTTCAACCAATTATTAGCTGCCATGCTGCTCTAATGTCACTGAGGTTAACACCCTCAATTGCTTCATGTGAGCCAAAGCCGGTTACACACTCAGATGATTAAGTATTATAATGACATACTAAAGTCATCTCGTCAACCACATAATTACGGTAAATTGATTCTAATAAGTATTTTTACAGAACAGAGCTTAACTGAATAGTTACCAGGTAGTTAAATATAAACATTGCTTATTAAGTTGACAAATGACTTTCTGAAAGGGGTTACTAAATTAGATAATTAAGGGTTGGTCTTTAACTTTATTTTAAATGGCAGTGTGCCAACTCATTTTCAAAAATAACATGATTTACTCATAATAAGACCAGAAAGTACTCTCGATCACAATGATGCTTTTACCCCAAAATTCTTAATTTGGCTGAATTTTTTTTAATCTGTTGCTTTCATTTCGATGATGTTACAGGTTTTTTTAAATTTATTTTTATTTTTTTTGTACATTGTCTGTAGGTTATTATAGGTCGTTGCTGTTAATATTTTAATTTGAGCTGACAGCAACCTTTACGTTACATGCAGTCATGTACAGTACACACGAGACGATAACTACACAGTTTTGTTTTCATTTATTATGTCACTTTTTTACATTTATCTTTGCTTTTATTACCTTTTATTATTTTGACCTCATACAATACCGTTCTTGTTCTTTAATAATTATCCAAGACATGTAACTAACTGTGCAAAACACTTGATGGCTGTGAACTATGATATTTGCAAGGTTTTTTGTTTTTTTTTCTCTCTCCTGGATACCAGAACTTCCTTTGCGGCCAGGAAGATCTCTTGCTTCCTATGATTTGATAAAACTTTGTAGTTGTCGATGACCAAGAATCGAATTACATTATTTAAAATATGTTTACTTTGTTTTTCTCTCTTTGTTTCACCTTCTCTTGATACCAAACAAGCCTTGATTTTGTTTTTACAGCATGTTTTATCCGAGCATTAATTTGCATCAAGAAGATAATAGACAAATAAACTTACATCAATTGATAAATCCATTTATCATTCGGCCCTACAGGACACCAGAATTTCCTATAAAATTTCTAATTACCAATTTACAGTTATGATAAACAATTTGATAGATATTGTGGTCATCCCTGAATGCAAACGACCTAATATCCACCTTTATCCACAGCTGCACAACGGGTTCTTCCTTGGCCAATGGGATATAACCACTTGATGAAATAAAGCCATCACAAGCTTGGAAGTTTGTGGCGGTGGGCGGAAGGATGCGCATGCCCCGAATGGCACGTCCACCCACATACTATACATCCCTTCAGAATTCCTTTGATACAGGTCGAGAAGTCATCCGTCTCCTCTTTTTCCTCTTTCATGTTGGCTACATTAGTGACAGGAGAGTAATCAAAGCCGCCATTAATGCCCGGCCATTTCCTCTGCTCTTGCCATAAAGGCCCACGGGGCAGGACTACGCTTCCACGATCCTGAGTACCGAGTGGGGAACATAGCTAATGGATTTTCCTAATTTCCTGTGGCTTTGGACATAAAAGGAAGCAAGAAATCACCAAGATGCCGATGATGGTAAAAGAATTTGGGAATTTGTTAATAGTGCATCATTAGAGTCAAAAAGGGCTTTCTGTTAATAAGCAGAAAGTCTGATATGTTTATTTGTGCAAACTAGTCCACGCCGGCGGGCTGCTTCCTAATGGGGGAAGCTCAAACTCAGATAAAGGAAGATGTGTGCTGCTTTTTTGCGGGCTGTTCCATATTCAAGCCTTCTGTTCCGCCAAACATAGTTGATTACTGCATGGCAGCAAAGATTTTAAAAAAAAGAAAGAAAAATAAAAACATGTTTTTCCTCTACTTAATTCAACTTGAGATGCCTTTCTGATCCTGCTGACTTAAAGAAAAAAAGAGGTTGCATTTTGAATTGAGAAATTATTGAAGCCTAATGTTCTATGACTTACTTCCTGGAGCATTTAGGTTTTTTTTGTTTTTTTTTTAAACACATCCCATATAACACTCTCAAACACGTATGAGAATCTGCAATACCTTCAGAATTGACGTGACTGCAGAGAGGTGCTGTCTCAAGGACGATAATGTCAAAGAAATAAATAAATTGCAGGAATGACCCGGTTTAATACATCACAACATATCATAGTAATCCTTAGATAGCAGACAAACATGCCCCTGGTGTCTCTGCAAGCAAGATGAAAAGGAAATCATGTCAATCTGATTGGATGCTCAAATGCCTTGACATCATTGCAGAATGATTGCATCATTCATTCTCGCAATATTTTGAACACGTTTTTGAGATGAGAGGAATAAAAAAAGCTCGCCGATCCTGAATGATATTTTTCTCTTTTGATTATTTTCGACAGATGACAGTTGACAAATCAAGATGAGTTCAAGTGTAATTACCAAAGAACGAAGGAACAATATTCGAAGAAAAACGGCACAATCATGGACTTTCAATCAAATATTCACTCGCCCAACGGCTAGAAATGCAATACATGTGACGACTATATGAGACTCAAAAAGTCATTAGAAATTGGCACATTTTTTATTAACCCTCCTATTCACCTCTAGTGTCTCTCACAATGGCGACAACGGGAACAGAGTGGAGTAGAATTAGAAGAGAGAAACCCATTCACACATCAGTAAGCTACAGTATGTCCCATTACATCCAGATTAGGTAGCCCATACTGCAGGCAGCGTTTTAGCCCCCCCGACCCCACCACTGCCACCAAGCCCCCACCTTCCCAAAGCACTCCCTCTCTGAGTCATTCAGTGTGACACAAACAAGCAAAGTGCCTTGTTTTTGAACTTGTGACTGTTGGGACTGTTGTGTGCCATTTGTCTACGCTTGTGCGTTTTTACTAAAATCAATCACGAGGCGTGCAATCTACAGCAACGCCTCCATGCGCATGATTACCGTCGCAAGCGCCTTCCACGTCTGGAAGGAAATTTATAGCTAAAACACCTAAGTCTGTGTTTACTAAGAAGGTGGGGGCATGCTACTGTGACAGAATCCAACTTGTTTGCATTTCTCCAGTTTTGGAGCAGGAACATGATTGTGTAAAGTCACAAGATATGTACAAAGGTATTTGGAGACATATCCATTATACTTCATCACAACTGCGTTTGATTTGGCATCCAATCCTGCCTTTACGAACCTTGCTTTGGTCACTTGCTAAATGTTTTAAACAAAGTTGCAAGCACAGAATTGTCCAAAATGTAAACTTGAATAATTCAGTGATGATGGGGTGTGTCCTAATCACTGTTTTGGTTATGTTCATCTAGCGATGCCAGCAACACATACATGAACAACTACAGGTACAATAACCAGATTGAGTCAAAGTCGATTATGACTATAATGTGATGAACGTGGCGGCACGGTGGGCGACTGGTTAGAGCGTCAGCCTCACAGTTCCGAGGACCCGGGTTCAATCCCCGGTCCCGCCTGTGTGGAGTTTGCATGTTCTCCCCGTGCCTGCGTGGGTTTTCTCCGGGCACTCCGGTTTCCTCCCACATCCCAAAAACATGCATTAATTGGAGACTCTAAATTGCCCGTAGGTATGAATGTGAGTGCGAATGGTTGTTTGTTTCTATGTGCCCTGCGATTGGCTGGCAACCAGTTCAGGGTGTACCCCGCCTCCTGCCAGATGACAGCTGGGATAGGCTGCAGCACGCCCGCGACCCTAGTGAGGAGAAGCGGCTCAGAAAATGGATGGATGGATGGATGTGATGAACGTCGAGTCGAAGTTGATTAATCGATTACATCACTGATATGTTTAAGCCCAGGACAGCAGTCCCCTAACCTTTGTTAGCGCCGCGGACCCGTTTCGCATAAAGATATATTTCGACAGACAGGCATAAAAACATATACAAAGAAATTTTAAATATAACTCACCATTAAGCTAATTGGAGTTGTTTTAATAAGTGGGAGCTGGTTTAACGAGCTGGCCAGTCTTATATTTTGTTCCATATTACAGCATATTATATTGTAAGATGGGACACCGAGGCAGGCTCCAAACATTTTTTGCATTTCTCTGCTTCACTGTTGCTATTTAAATTGTGATTTTATTTTATTTGAGGATAGATGTACTACTGGACTCACTTTTGGTCAAATATTTCCATGCGCTTGTTGCATCCACATGAACGTATGGTGTACTATCTTTAGTGTCGTAAAGCAAGTGTTGTTGTGTGTTCTTCTATTTTATAATTTTCCTGTGATAAAGTTATTATTAGCACACAGTTATTGTTTGTGCATTATCAGACATAACGACAAAGATGGATTTCCACTCCGGGATCGTGGATCGGAATTGCTGGCACTAACCAAGGCTAACCTCTATCCTGTTCAAGAAACAGCTCATGGTGCATCGTGAGAATTTTTTTCTGATTTAAAATGTGTGCCTTGGCTCAACAAAGGTTGGCAAACACTGGTCTAAGTAGTGTCACAAGGGGCTATTGTAATATTTCGGTCGTACACAGAATTGCTACCATGAAGACAGAAAAGACGTGCAGGTTCAAAATGAGACAAAATTAAAATGTTGAATGAAAAGCATTTTCAAATGATAAGTCTGGTTTTGAATCCGGGCCACGAGCGCCCTATTGAGGACCAATGAAGTCTAGAGTGTCTATAGTGAAGTAAAGCCACAGTCTGACTGAAAGGGCCATAAATGTTCAAAAGTGGCACCATCAGTGGGCTTGCAGAGGAAGGGATGGAATAAGAGAGGGGAGGACATGCGTCAAGGTGTGGTAAACTGTGAGTGACTTCAGCCAGTGCCTGTGGTAGGGCTGTGTTTGGCAAATTGTTAGGCGGGGTGCACGAGCTGTGGCACTTGATAAGCAGACGGGAAACAGGACTCGGCACGTATAAAAATACTCATTGGGAAACCATGGAGCCATGAAACGAACGTGGCGAGGGCGCAGAGGGAGGGCTGCAAGGCAAACTGGATGCAAACGGCGCAAAAACATGTTGGGCATAATAGTGAGTGAGATGGAGAGGGACAGAAATAAACTATCCAGGAGCCACAAAAAAAAAAAAAAAAAAAATCACATCAGGTGTGTATCAAGTACTGTACATCCAGTATTAAAATATAAGCAGTTGTTCTGCCACATAAAACAGCTCACTTCCCCATTTCTTTATTGCATTCTAAATGTCCCCAGTGCAAAAGCCACATGGATGGGCTGGGCTGTAAAGCACATGCAAACGTGACCTTGTTAAACATTTATAAGGACTGTCTGGAAGTCTTTCACGAGCAGCGAAAACGCATTTTGTGAGAGGAGCAACGATTTACGACAGATTTCAAGATTTTCCAGAGATGTGATGGCTGTGAAAAGGCTGATGTAGAAGAGGAAGTGAGGCCTTCGCCCTGAAGATGACAGGATGGCATTGTGGGATATTGGGGATTTGCAATTCTTAAAGATGTAAACAGGCTGGAGGACAAAACAAGTAGAATAATGTGATATATATGGCTGTGTTGTATGTAGTATTTCTGTAAAAGAAAAAAAGAAAATGTTTAAAAATGTAAAAAAAAAAAGAAAATCCCAATTTAAATTCCCTCAAAACATGTTCTGCTCATAACAACACATTACTGTTTGTAGGAACCCTTTTAGATTCTTCTGCGAAGAGGCTCGGTGTGCTAACACATGAGTGAGACATGTCACGAATATTATGGACAAGAGGGAAAAGAAGCATGCACTTACAACACACTGCAAAGAAAATATGGCGAGCAGCGTGACTGCCAACTGGCCAAGCAGACAACAGGCAACAACAACTTGTGTGCAGTCACGCATTTCCCCACTAAACCAAACCAGCATAATCCTGAGCTAACGTGCTAGTATTTTCGAGCTTGGAGCAAAATGTTTCTTGAAATAGGGATTGTGTGCTCAATCACGTGACAAATGCATGGACTTCTAAATTTAAAGCAATACAACAATGTGAAGCTTTATATTATATAAGAGCAATCACAGGAGACCTGAGAACACTTTCCAAACTGTTTGAATATATGCTCGTTTGACAGATGTGACAACACATTTTCAGGCTGATTAATAAATTAAGAGTCAAGCACACAAAGCGTTTCATATGGGAGTGTTTCCTATTGCGGGATAAAGTTGACTAAATTGATAAAAAGGTTATCACACAGTTAAAAGGCGAAAAATTAGTTGTCATTCATTCCAATGAAGATACAGTATGTGAGCTATCGATGGGGGAAAACTCAGTGACAAGTGCAAGCGTCGACTTTTTTAATGAAATATTGACTTTCTTCTCTTGTAGCAATTTCCATTGCCTGTTCAAATTTCTGCTCATGGCCATTGTATAAAATAGCCTACTTCAACTCTAAGGAACTACAACCCCAATTCCAATGAAGTTGGGACGTTGTGTTAAACATAAATAAAAACAGAATACAATGATTTTCAAATCATGTTCAACCTGTATTTAATTGAGTACACTACAAAGACAATATATTTAATGTTCAAACTGATAAAGGTGATTGATTTTAGCAAATAATCATAAACTTAGAATTTTATGGCTGCAACACGTTCCAAAAGAGACTAAGAAAGTTGAGGAATGCTCATCAAACACCTGTTTGGAACATTCCACAGGTGAACAGGCTAATTGGGAACAGGTGGGTGCCATGATACAAAAGCAAAGCATTCACAAGCAAAGATGGGGCGAGGTTCACCTCTTTGTGAACAAGTGCGTGAGAAAATAGTCGAACAGTTTAAGGACAATATTCCTCAACGTACAATTGCAAGGAATTTAGGGATTTCATCATCTACGGTCCATAATATCATCAAAAGGTTCAGAGAATCTGGAGAAATCACTGCATGTAAGCGGCAAAACCGAAAACCAACATTGAATGCCAGTGACCTTCGATCCCTCAGGCGGCACTGCATCAAAAACCGACATCAATGTGTAAAGGATATCACCACACGGGCTCAGGAACACTTCAGAAAACCAATGTCAGTAAATACAGTGCGGCGCTACATCTGTAACTTGAAACTCTACTATGCAAAGCAAAAGCCACTTATCAACAACACCCAGAAACGCCGCCGGCTTCTCTGGGCCCGAGCTCATCTAAGATGGTCTGATGAAAAGTGGAAAAGTGATCTGTGGTACGACGAGTCCACATTTCAAATTGTTTTTGGAAATTGTGGACATCGTGTCCTCCGGGCCAAAGAAGTCCTCCAAGCCAAAGAACCATCCAGACTGTTATGGATCCAAAGTTCAAAAGCCAGCATCTGTGATGGTATGGGGCTGTGTTAGTGCCAATGGCATGGGTAACTTACACATCTGTGAAGGCACCATTAATGCTGAAAGGTACATACAGGTTTTGGAGAAACATATGCTGCCATCCAAGCAACATCTTTTTCTTGGACGCCCCTGCTTATTTCAGCAAGACAATGCCAAACCACAGTCTGCACGTGTTACAATAGCGTGGCTTCGTAGTAAAAGAGTGCAGGTACTAGAATGGCCTGCCTGATTTGCAAATCATTGTATTCTGTTTTTATTTATGTTTAACACAATTTCCCAACTTCATTGAAATTGGGGTTGTATTTGGTAAATTTATTTAATCAGAATCAGAATCATCTTTATTTGCCAAGTATGTCCAAAAAACACACAAGGAATTTGTCTCCGGTAGTTGGAGCCGCTATAGTACGACAACAGACAGTCAATTGACAGAGAACACTTTTGAGACATAAAGACATTGACAAAAAAAAAAAAAAAAAAAAAACAGTCACTGAGCAGTAAAGGGTTGCTAGTTATCTGGTAATGCCGGTAAAAAAATTTTTTGGACAATTGTGCAAAAAGATGCAGAGTCCTCTAGCACTTAGAGCAGTTCGAATGACTAATATTGCAATGACCATTGTGCAAAGGGCGCCGAGACTTCAAGGAGTGTATGCGGTTTAAAGTGACGAGTAGTGCGATAATCTGGGACAATGTTGGTTGTGCAAATGTTGCAGATACTCCTCAATCAGTGTGCAAATGGAGCAGATGCTACTCTGGCATGAGTGGCCAGTATTGGTCAACAACAGATATGCAAATATCTGCAACGTGGCGAGACAGTGAGTGCACGAGTAATGTATAATTGGCCCCACAGAAATGTGACAATGAACTCAAGTCAAAAAATTGCCAGCATTTTGTAATGCTGGCAATGATGTATTAATTTAATTAACCAAATACATATTATGTATACATACATATGCACACACCATTATTGTAGTAAGCATAGTATATTATAACAAAAGAATGTAATGTATAATGTATGCTAACCCCAGGATTAAGTGACACATTTTTCACTGATTATGTTCATTTAAAAAAAATGTCACCTGGCACATTTTTTCAAACGCAATAGTGTAAAAAAAATTACCAAATTAGACTAAATTGTTTGTTTAGTGTACATATATAACCCATAGGATACCATATAACGTGATATAGGAATCTGTCATAACTTCATCAAAAGTGAAGAAAAACAACAAACACAAAACTGGAAGATGTGACCCATTCTCTGCCCTCAAAGATTTCTGCTATGGCCTATGGACTACCATTTAAAAAACACCTAATGCGTTTCTTCTCGATAGTAGGTGTTCGTATAGACGCCTGAAGTCTCAGAATACTTCTACTTTGTACATCATTGCCCATTCATACAGTATGTGTTCTGCTAGCCGACATAACAGTGGTCAAGATTCAGGCTAAGTACAGTAAGCAGATTCCGCTTTTTGTTGTATTCTGTGTACTATGACCTCGAGGGAACTTGTCTCACGAGAACAGAAGGAGCATAGCATACGAATCTATACACAGTGACAACTGATAATGAGTTATCTAATAGCCAGATAACATCCCCTCGCACTGGTCTGTCGCTGACAATTAAAGGAAGGGGGTGTGGAATAAAAGGTGAATGCCCTCAACCCTTGCAGATGTTTTTTTTTTTTTTTTTTTAGGTTAGTTTGTGTTTAGGCTCCAAAGCTCATATTTGAATAAGCGCTGGACAAACATTATCCCCCACACTGAGTTAACTGGACATGCGGCACAGCATCGCATTCGGAATGGGGAGGCTCTAACTTGCCGCGCACTAATCCGCGCCACTTTGCCAAGCCGCTTTCTCCTCGGCGGGCCTAACAATGCTAAAGTCACTTTTCCTCTCTGACTCTCTCTTTCCCCCTCTCCCTGTTTTTTTGCGAACAACAACAAACCCTAATCCTTTGGTGAGGCCGAACATATGGTATTTTTCTTTATCCTTTCCTTATCCACACCCCACTGACATTAATAATCACAGGGACTGCAGGTATCGTATAGGGATGCTATAGGCCCAAAACACTCAAGATATAAGCTCTGCCCTTTTATTTTATGCGCGCATTTAGATGGCTTGTTATGGTAATAATAAAAATGCAAAACTGTTACTCTGAGTCATGAGGAAATGACTGTACAGTCTGCTATTTAATTCCAAAAGCGACGCTTCCTGGTGATGAGCTTTTTTAGCATCGTTCAACCCATTTAGAACCATATATCGGTTGATGCACGATTATATGTTTAATGACTACCATTAGGTGCAGCTGCACAATCTAAAATACTCCATTTTGATGTATTGATAGTGTTTGTGATTGTGGTTCAAGTTTGCAGTCCCTTCCTTGGTGTTTTTGTTTTATGCAGAAAAGTCTTGACTTTCCTAAAGTGACCCAAAAAATGAAAATATTTACAAATGCCATTCTTTTGTACAGGTGCTACAAAGTTTGTGAACAGTGCCTTCACAAATGAATTTGGAAATGGTGATAACGGTGGGAATCACCAAACCGGACCCCCTATACGCCTCGGCTGCACCTTGAAATTCTGTCCATGAAAGTTATGAAGCGAATCGGTGACAAAGGGCAGCCTTGGCGGAGTCCAACCCTCACTGGAAACGAGTCCGACTTACTGCCGGATATCCGGACCAAACTCTGACTCCGGTCGTAAAGGGACGAACAGCCCGTATCGGGGGGTTCTGTACCCCATACTGCCGAAGCACCCCCCACAGGACCCCCGAGGGACACGGTCGAACGCCTTCTCCAAGTCCACAAAACACATGTAGACTGGTTGGGCGAACTCCCATGCACCCTCGAGGACCCTGACGAGGGTGTAGAGCTGATCCACTGTTCCACGGCCAGGACAAAAACCTTTACATACATTTTACATTATACATTTTTTAAAAGATCTGTAGTTCATAATTTCATGTAGACAATTATTATAAAGATATTCTTGGGAGAAAATGAACAGTGTGTAAGCGTAAAAAGTTCGCCACTTCATACTGAGAGCATATTTAGCAAAATCAGGGTGACAAACATGAGAGACACCACTGCAGTAGAATAAGAAAAGAGACTGAAAATAAACTTGCTGTGCTCCCATGTGATTCCCATTCATGTCGAGACGTGCGTATTGCGGGTGCAGTTTTTTCAATCTCCTCATCTGAGGTTGGTTGCATGACTTTGTTTTGACTGCGCAGCCTTTTATTCTTTCTGTCTTTTGCAGGACAGCCCGAGCGAAACACGTGGGAATAAGCAGACACAAGTAAAGCGCTCGAGTTCAATCAAGTCGAGGCAGAATGCAGCGGCGCGGAACAGATGCTGTTGACACGTCAGAGAGAGTCTAATTAGGCTGAGTGTCCAGATGCTAAGAGGTGAAGCTAAAGGAATGAGATAAATGTGTGTGTGTGGGGGGGGGGGGGGGGGGGGGGGAACACACCTAAAGATATCTAATTAAAGCTGACAATCGGGAATGTTTGCAGTGAAGACCTAACATGCTATTTTACCCCCTGCTTCATTCCTTGCTAATGATCACCCCCTCAGAAAAGGTGCTTTCCCTGACACTAACTGCAACTTATAAAAGGGATCAGTTTCTTAGTGCAGTTAGAAAATAATGTGAAGTGATAAAGAATGAAGATCACAGGACAAACCTTGGAGCACTGCACACCAGACTGCACCACACTATAAAACACTACATACTTCTGTAAAACAAAAGCAGTCTGGCCCTGTGGTATATGATAAAAGATACTGTCTGTTTTTATATGAGCAGAGGCTGTTCCTCCATCTGCTCTCAGATGCCTTCTCCCAAAGAATACAACAACATAAAAATACTTCTTCGCTCGTCTCGTTTGTATATTTGACAAATTGTAATTTCACAGTTAATCCAAACTCGACAAGCATTTTTACCTTTATTTTGACAAAACAAAAGAGGTGGAAACAACTCTTAAAGAAAATTTGACTTTGACCCGTTGCTTGTATACAAATAGTTGGGTTTCTGGAGAGCACAACCTCACTCATTAAGTGTGAAATTAACCAACTAAATCTTTTGCTATCTGCCTATTTCTGTAAATGTGTTTGGGAGGGAGCCATTCTGAATAAATATGTCTGTGGACTTCAGTATTAGTCTGCCTGTGCTCCAATCATATTCACCAAAATTGCGTTACACCAGCGGTCTACCTTGCGCCAGTATTTAGATGTGGTCTAAGCAGGCGTAAATGAATTTCCTCCAACAATTTCTCACTCCACCAGGCACACGTTCAAGGACACACGCAGTGAGCCTTGCGCTCGCACGAAAATCGCCATCATTCGCGCCACACCTCAGATGAGCTGTCTGTGAAAATAGAGCCCGATGTGTCCGTATGCTAATTGACAAGTGTAATTACATGTGAAGTGCTGACTCCGAGGAGGAAAATAGAATCCATGCTGACTTTGTGGGGTCTCACGTGTGCTTTACAGTTGGCACTTTTACGATTTTTCGATTTGTGCCTCCAATTGCAGCCATTCCTAGCTCCGCTCTAATCATCATCTGTACTCGCCATTGACTCAGCAGTTTTTTTGAACGAGGCGAGAGCAAGCTCAAATGCATGAGACAAGACCGTCTCCTCAAAACAGGCTAATTTCAACCCAGAAAAAAAAAACCTGTCTTTAATTATGAAGGGAAATTTTTTTATATGTCTCTTTTAAGTAATTTACCACGGGAACTAGCAATGAATGCTTTACAAAATGCATTACTTTGGATGGTTTGATGGATGACTGCTGAATAGTATAATGACCCTGGAGCCACAGATTTGCATTAAATCGTTTTGGTGTTTCTGTTAAAAACAAGATAATGCCACATTCTGTAATTTTGCACATTTCTAGATTATCCCAGTTAAATCCAGTACATTCCCATGACAACTAAATCCCTGCTCGGCTGTGGAGACAAGAGAGTTGCAGGTCTGCGACCTGCTGCGGACCATATGCTTACAGATCAAATCGGAACTAGAAATTGGGGAGAATTTGAACTACTTCCAAAATACTGACAATGCGCCTTTATGCAAGACTCTGAATTTCCCCTCACAGGACACATCCATCTCGATGACACCATACATTACTTTTTTTTTTTATCCAGGTGAATATCCTGTTTGGCATCTGTGCATTATATATACTACACAGAAAAACTACACAATGACATGTGACTCTTGAGCTACCTGCCTTTTATTGATCCAATCTGCGAGGACAAAGAGAGACCACCTCTTCAATCAGGAAACATTTTCTTTGCTCCTGCATGTCAGGTCGGGCCAAATGAATCAATGCGTACCATTGGCACATCCACTGTTGAAGTGCGGCGAATCCAGACAGCCAGTAAAGACAACTTTGACTGACAGCGCGCCCAAAGCCAAGAGACAAGCTGACAGATGTTAGAAAAGCTAACTCTTCCCACACAGACACAAAAGCTGATTTGGGTTTTCAGAAGGTGCGTGTAATTTAAGATGTTTTTTTTTGTTGTTGTTGCTTATCTCAGAAGGTTACAATATGTTCCCTCATGAGAAATAGCGCAGAATTCAGGGTGTCATTGTGGTCTCTTGTTTACATGATGACAGCACTCGGGGACTGAAAACAAAACATAAGAAAATTAGTCTCAGAGTTTGTTTGAAACAGTTTTTTTCTGACAAAACAATTCGTGGATCATTCATTCTTTCCACTTTCGGTGGCTCAAGATCAAGATCTTGTTTACGTGACCTAGAGGTTTGGGAAGGAGTATTAGTGAGGGAATAGCTTCCGTCCATTCGGTCTGTTTGCACCCTACCGTAGTGGTCCCCAACCACCGATGCATGGACCGGTACTGGGCCACACAGATAGACTGGGGTTAAAAGAAAAAAAAGTTGATGATTAGCTTCCAATTGGGACATTCAGTGAGAACAGATTGCAGGTGTTCATTCTGGGAAAGCTCGCAAATACAGATATGTCATAACCCAAACAATGTTCACAATGCTCATAATGCTTTTCCAAGAAACTTCTTGTTGCTCATATTTTAAGCACACACCTCATTTCAACTAAAGGTAATCAAAAGACAGTTTCAAATAATGCCCGCAAGGACAAACAGGTTTTTTCTAACAGAGATTGTTTTGAACAACCAGAACAATGTGTTCACATTTTTACTGGATCATTGTACTTTCCCTCAGAATGCATGAGAGTATGCTTGCACGCAGATGGCGGCGGAATCTCGCAAAAGCTTTGATATGCAGATGGGATGCTGGCTTGTCATTTCTACTGGCTCCAACACAGTCTTATCGTTCCACCAATGCAAGAATTAATGCTGATAACAATTACCTGAAGGGGGCATCTGAGTGATAATATCGTCATGGCATTCCCGCTCCTGGAAGGCCTGAGCTGCCTGGAATTAGCTCTTACTTTTAGACACGGATCAGCCCAGAAAGACAGAAAAATGTGTTTCCCTGGCAACCACACATAGAATAGCGGGAT